>NW_004955403.1:31506315-31633525 GCF_000276665.1 Chinchilla lanigera | reverse complement strand
CCCTCTCCCTCTCCCTCTCCATGTCCCTCCCCCTTCTCCCTCCCCCTCCCCCATCCTCTGATTTACCCCTCCCTCTCCATCCTCTGTCCCTCTCACTCTCCATCAATAATTTTGACACTTTTTATTAGCACTATTTACTATACTTTACATTTCCTAACTTAAAAGCCATTCACCTATTTCTTGAAAAAGTTAAACCTTAGATTTTTTAAATGCACACTGAAACCCTAATAGAATATTTGATGTAGCATTTCTGGAACTATACAACATAATTTTCATTTAACTTTTCTCTAATTTAAATAGAAACATTTTAGATTAAGCATTGTTTTAAGAGATATTATTTTTTGTAAATTATTAAAATTGTTTCAGCTGAAATGTTTGTCCAGTGTTAACCTCTTAGACTGAACATCATTTCACAAGGGAGATTTTTGTAAAGCTTATTTGGTTGAAACACATTATTGTTACTTTAGGTGCTGACTATTCTGATGTGGAGTTTTCAGTTGCCTTGATTAAAATAGAAACATTGTATGGCTTGGATGACTTACATTTCACACTGGTTTGAGCAAGATGACTGGTATGAAGGACTACAAAGAGTAAGATATACTTATATTGTAATTATGACTTTTTTCTGCTTTTCTTCTCATGTAGCTCTATTCTAAGTCAGTTATATTATGCACATGTTTGCATTATAAAATTCTGAGGGTGACTAATACAATTATTTGATAGATTTTGAAGCAGAGGTAAGAATATAATTTATAAGAATGCTAATTATATATTGAGGAAAAATTATTTTTCTTTAGATTTTCATCCTGGTTTGTGATGAATTCTTAGTAATGTTCTCAAATTGTCTTTAAGATTGAAATGTAAGATGACACGTTGTACAATATGATTAATGTATGAAGATAGCAATATACTTAAGTCATTTTACATAAAGAAAAATGCTAATGAAATATGATAAATGCATGTGAAAATTACATATTATAATAATATTTTCAAAGGAAATATAAAAAATTCAGAGGAAGTGTGCTATCTTCCATGTGATAAGTTTATGGGAAGTTAATTATGTTGCATAATGAATTATAGTGTTAACCATGCAAATAATATTCAGATGTATTATTGCAATTTAAAAAAATGCTATTTAGAATACACTATGCTACAGTGGATTTAGTCTAAAAATATAACTTCTCTTTATTTTGTTAACATTCTGAATATAAATTTTACTATTTAAAGGAAGACTGAATTTTTCTTTTTGTTAAATTTTGAACAAAAAGAGCCTTGTTGTTCAAGGACTTATGTTGATAAAGACATGCAGTACCTTATTTTTCTTCTGTTATTATTTCATATCCCCAGTGTAATAAAATCAAAGTCACTATATTTTCTCATTATATTACTTTTTTATTTCTAAATATTCCGGACTGTGACACCTATTGGGCTTTTTTTCAGATACTTCCCATAGCTGTAGAACAACTTTTTAAACCTGTCTGGAGTCAGTGGATATCTAACTCTGAAGAATAGTATTCATTTGTGAATCCTAAAGCATTTTTCAGAAATGAGTCTGAGAATTACTGAATAGCTTTGTATCATGAATTCTAAACTTATTCACAAGTAATAGAAATGCTTCAGGTTATGAGTTTAATTTTAAGCCTCAATGAACACTCACACAACACACACACACACACACACACACACACACACACCACTAGAATTCCTGTATCTTTTATTTCCATGTGGGAGTAAATTTTGAATATAATAAAAAGTACATTTCTTATGTTTTAAAAGGGAAGGTTTTTGTTTTATTTTGTTTTCTTTTCAAGTGAAGCCTATGTTTTTCCATAGGAGGTACTAGAGATGATAATTTAATTTGGGGAGGCAAGGTGACTGATTTTAATAAAAAATGCTTCGTGCTAAAATGTGTTTTTCTTTGAAATTGCTTTGGAACAGCTCAGAGTTTATGGAAATTCAAATCTTCCTTCCTTGCCCTTTAATACTTCTTTGGACTTTTATAAATGAATTCTTAGTTCTGACACAAATTAAAAGAGGGGTTTGTCATTTTGAGCTCCTTACTCAAGTTTTATTATTATGCAGACAGAGATAGAAATTAATAATATTATTCTAAATGAAGAATATTAATATATAGACATTAACTTTAATTTCTTCTAAAAATTTACCTTATTATTTTCCAAGTTGTGTATATATGCATATATATCCCACATAATCAGTTCTCAGTATAAGAATTTCTTTGAGTACTTTTTAATGATCATAAGATAAGTTATATTTTTGAGTTAAAAATTGTTTTTTAAATGCAAAGTCTTCGAAAAAACTCATACAAATGTGAGTTTGATCTTTAGAGTAGTAAATTGGCATTTGTATCCTAGCATAATTCATATTTACAGATATGTATATAATTATTCAAACACATGCTGTACACTTAGATGAACTTGATTTTTATTTACTTTAATCATTAGTTTGGACAGTATATAACTATATAATATTTTATCTATATGTAATATTTTATGATCACATCATAAATGCACTCTATTTTCTGTGAAAAGCTAGTGTAGATACACTCTTATTAGTTGTTGTTTTACATTTCATTTACCTGGTGTACAAGGCATCTTTACCATATACCACTATTAATCTTAATGGTAAAGACGTGTGTGTATGTTTCATATGGCATGAGACTGATATAAAAACTAGAGTTTATGTCAAAAATATGAACACAATATCCCTGCAAAGATTGTAGTTGCCAGGCTACACTGTCAGTTGTATGTGGGATGATGACACCCTGTAAAGAAACCTGAATGTTACACACATCAAGAAGAGCAATCATGAATGCATTTCCATGCTTTTATGAGATGTTGTTTTTGTTGTTTATCAGATACTTACCTATCTGTAGAAAGGAAAATATCCAACCCAGCCTGCTATAGCTTTCCATGATGAGCAATTCCATCTGCCTAAAGCCATTTGGTTCTACCTAAAGAGTGTGGTGGTGGTAGTGCTGGTAGCTGAGAACTGGTCAAGGGTACACATTCATCCAAAAACTGAAACCTAATAATAGGGCTATAGACTGCTTACCCAGACTCTATACTGTGCTATTTTATTGCTAAACTACTATTTAAAGCATTTCCTTTTACATGATTACAGCATGTCAACCTATTATAAAAATTTATAAAACATACTAGAAGATGAACAACAATTTGAAGATACAGATGCAAAGTCATAAACAAAGTCAGTGTTACCTCCCAAAATTAAATAATTATGTACAAGTCTAGCAAAATATGTATAAGGAAAACTATAAAATTCTAATGAAATCAAAGAAATCAAAGAAAAGCTGAATGGACAGATATCCTATGTTCATGAATAAGAAAACTAAGTATCATTAAGATGGCAGTCTTCCCAATTTGGTCTACAGGTACAAGAAAGTCCCAATCAGAATCTCAGCTAGTAATCTTGTGCACAATAATAAGCTGATATCACAGGTTATTTGGAGAGAGAAAAGATCCAACATTGTTAACTTGATACTGGAGGAGAAAACTTGATGATTAATGCTGCCTGACTTTAAGACTTACTATAAAGCTACAGTAATAAAAGCCATGTTGGGTATTTTCAACAATATTGACAAATTTGAAGAAGAACGGATCCACACTACATACTCAAACTGAGGTTTGACAAAGGATCAAAAAAGCAAAATAGTAGATGAAAGATAGTCTTTTCAATGAATGGTATTGGAAAAACTAGAAATACACGTGCAAAAAATAAATCTAGACACAGGTTCACATTCTACAAAATATTGAAAGTATTAAATTGTAAGCAAAAGAAAAGTTTAAAATATTTTTAAAAAATAATTCAAATGTATACTGTCTGCAGTTGCTCTCATTTGTGGCACTTAATTTTAGTTGTTCACTTGATTGGGTTAAGAAACTCCTGGAAAGGTGACTGAATAATGGAGGCCTTATATTTATGAATGGAATAATATGCTAATGTTTATAACTAAATGTTCTGACAGGACGGGGGGGTCAAGTTGGTGGGGGGGATCCCCGAAACCAGCCTTTAGAGAATATGTATCTTGCTAGCTTTTTCCTTGTGCATTCCTTCCCAGGCCCCATGAGGTAAACAAGTTTTCTCCCACATGCCCTTCAGATGTCCCTAGCTTGGAACTAGTAACCATGGTCTGAAACCTCTGAAAAAACCAGAAACATCCTTTCTCCTTCAATTATTTTGTGTTAGATGTTTTTCACTAGCAATGAGAAATCTGAACAGTAAAATCTGAACCTTATATATGAGGACGAAAATTGAATGAAATTGAAAGGCTACAAAAATATTTTCCATTCAACTAGTAACCAATATAAAGATGATTACACAATATGAGTAAATTTGACTTTAATTGAAAACAAGTGCTATGACAGGAAAGGACATTATGCAATTTTTAAAAATTCACCACACGAAAGACAAGAATTACAAGCAGTTTTGTATCTAATAAGACGTCATTTGGGAATGGGAAAAAGAATCAAATTATAACGTACAGTTATAAAATCTCTATGATGAATGTGATTATCATGTCCATCTAAAATGTACCAATAAAATCTGATTGAAAAGAAAACAATGCACCATAAAAACATGGGAAAAAAACTGACAGTTGAGGAGACAAATGGTGCTACAATGATGGAGAATTCAGTAGCTCAGACTCAATAATAGGCACAACAACCAGAACAAAGATCAGTAAGAAGACAGAGGACCTAACTGGCATATTAATCCAACTAGATCTAACAAACATATACACAGAGCACCCTTAACTTCATACACAATCTTCTCAGGTACACATGGGGTGTAGCCCAGTATAGAAAACATGTTAAGCCACAAATGGCATCTTAATCGATTTTAAAAGGTATCATCCAATGTGTCTTCTCTAACCTCAGTGGGATAAAGTTAAAAGTCAGTAACAGGAAGAAAACTGGAAAACGATCAAATTTGTCAAAATAAAGCTACACAGTCTTAACTTATGAAGGAAGAAAGTATTAAGGGCAAATAGAAAATAGAAATAAAGGAAAACAAAAGCACAATATATCAAAACTTAATGGGATGCAAATGCCAATGGATAAATTTAGACCTATAAAGATGTACATAAAATAACTAGAAAGATCTCATGTCACCAATCTAGAAACTAGAAAAAAGAGAATTGTTTTAAAAGAATAAAAAGAAACTAGAAAAAAATGTACTAAAATCTAGTAGAACACAGGAAGTAACATCATAGCAGAGATAAATGAAATGGAAATTAAAGGAACGATACAGAAATCAATGAAACCAAAAGTTTAGTGTTTGAAAAGATGAAAACAGTTGATGAATGTTAGGTGGACAGAAACAGACTAGGCTCAAATTCTTATAATCTTAAGTGAAAATGGAGATATTATAACAGATTCTACAAAAAGCCTATTTTGTTATTTTGTTATTGTTATTTTGTTATTTTTTTCTCTTTAAATAAAAAATAGTAGTAAGAACAAAAATAGAAGTAAGAACTTAGATACTACAAGAAACAAACAAATTACTAGAAAAACAGAGCTAACCAAGCTGACACAATGAAAAAATAGAAAGTCTGAATAGTTCCATAAATAGTAAGGAAATTGAATCAATAATCAAAAGTCCTCCCTGCAAAGGTCGTAGGCCTGAATCCTTCACTAGTGAATTCTAAACATTTAAAAATACCAGTCGTTCTCCAATTTGTAAAAAAAAATTGAAGATGAAGGAACATTTCTGAAGTCATCTGGCAACCCAGATTTGGGTTGATTCCAAAACCAGAGATACTGCAAAAACATAAAATAATGACTTATACTGTTCTTGTGAGCATCATTGTAAAATCCTCAACAAAATATTAGAAAGATACATCTAATAGCATATTAAAATGTTTCTACCCCATGACCAAGTGGAATTCAGCCATGAAATGGGAGGATGGTATAACATGAGAAAATCAGTGAATGTAATAGCCCATGTTTACAGGTAAAGGGAGAAAATACACATGATTATCCCAATATTCAAAAAAAGCATTTGACAGTAGTCAACACTATTTCACGATAAAAGCACTAAAGTACTAGAAATGAGAAACTTCCTCAAAACAGTAAAAGCTAATGATAAAATCAGCAGTCAGTGATGAATGATTGAAAGCTTTTCCCATAAGATCAGGAACAGGAAAAGGGTACCTGCTTTCACCACTTCTATTCAGAATATTACTAGAAGTTGTAACCAGGATAGAACACAAAGTTAGATATTCAAGGTGTACAAGTTGATGATTTCATGTACGTGTATGTTGTGTGCTGGTTATGTTGAAAAGGATAAAAATTCAACAAAAATTGTTAGGATCTAATAAGCAATAGAGCAGGAAACAAAGTAAACATAAAAATTTAGTTGCTTTTATATACAATAATGAACAATCTGAATATAAGCTTTAAAAAATTTTGACCTGAACAGCATCAAAGCTGGGTAGCGTGGCATACACCTGCAATCCCAGCACTCTGGAGGCTGAGGCAGGAGGATTGCTGTGAGCTTAAGGCCAGCCTGGGCTACAGAATGAGTTCAAGGCTAGCCTTAACTGCATAGTGAAACCCTGTCTCACAAAGACTAAATAAAAAAAAATGGATAAATAAATAGCTATCATCAAAAAGATAAAATACTGAAGCTTAACCATAGAAATGAAAGACTTGTCCAATGAAAAGTGTAAAACCTAAGAAAAACAATTTAAAAACATAAAAATGTGTAACACACTCCATGATCATGTATTTGAAGACTTAGTATTCTTAAAATGTCAGTACTACTCTGTGATCTACAAATTGAATATAATACCTATTAAAATCTAAATTATGTTTTAACAGAAATTTAAAAATAATCCTAATATTTATATGGAATCTCAAGGAACCCTGAAAAATAGAACGCAATAACTTGCATGTTCTTTTTTTTTTTTTTTTTTTTTTTGGTTTTTCTCTGGTACCGGGAACCGAACTCACGACCTTGCGCATGCCAGGCAGGCGCTTTTGCCGCTGAGCTAAATCCCCAGCCCCCTGAGCTAAATCCCCAGCCCCTAACTTGCATGTTCTGATATCAAAATTTACTGCAGTGGTATAATAATAAAGAGAGTGTCATACTGGTATAAAGACAAATACAATGAACTAGAATAAAGGAGAAAGTTGGAAGCAAGTCTATACTTGAATGAAAATGGATTTAGTGACAGGGCTGCAGACAAGTAAACAAGCCAATACAGCAGATGGTATAGTGCAACAGAAGCACAGCCAGGGCTGAGGCCAAGTAAATTAGAAAAGTTTGGGGTCTTACATTTAGTTTTCTAAGCCATTTTAGTTTCTGTACATAGTATAAGGAGGGGTCTAACACCATTCTTCTGTAGGTGGCTATCTAGTTTTCTCAGCACTGACCAGTATTTATTAATCTAGTCTTTTGTACTTTTCAGATAGTTTCTTTGAGGATAAAGAGTCAATGTAAAATCCACCAAGTTCTATGACAGAGGTCACAGTCCTGGCAACACAGGCCAGTAATGTTTAAAAGTTGAATTTACTGCTTTAAGTGAATTGCCTGTTTTCAAAACTTACATTTCACAGAAAACATCTATTTATGGGAAGTTCCTCAGTCTGCTACTATGCAATGACCCTTGCCAGTGACATTAAGACTTTTTAGGTGGGATAGAAACTTTCTCTTTACTCCACATAGGTTTCCCAACTGTTGACTGAATATCATATGTCAGTCGGCATTTTATGATCTTTTGCTTCTCCACATTAAATTACCTGTCTTGATGTCTATATAGATTTGAGAATTTTAACTCCTCTAAAAATGTAAGCTAAGACTAATAGTAGTAGTAAAACCTTTTTCCAGGGCATAAAGATAAGGATTGGGAATGACATGTAAAATAGTGATCAAATAACAAAATAGTGAATAACAAAAATAATTGATATTTCCTCATATTTGTTCTTTCAAGGCAAACATGTCCCAGGTAAGGCAAGTGGGACTGCTGGCTGCTGGATGTCAGCCATGGAACAAGGACGTATGTGCTGCCAGTGGAGACAGATTTGCCTATTGTGCAACCCTGGCTATCTATATTTACCAGGTAAAATATTACTAATTTTTCTTATTTTTTAATTGTAGTAGGTAATATCATTTGATTAATATTTAGTTATCTGTCTCATGAGGAGCATAATGCGACAACTTAATGTGTGTGTTTTCTACTTTGTGTTTTTACTATATCAGGTTTTAGAAACATTTAGAATACCTTTACATCATATTATTAAATTATTGATAAAATTGGTATGAAGAAACTCCACCAGTTAAAGAGTGTGGATAGTATACTAGAGATCATTATATTAAAATTAGGGCAGCTGAATACAGAAATAGTCTTGGGAGAAAAACCTTTGTAACTCCTCTCTATCCTAGCTCCATTGTGTCATCTCTTACCAGTTCCCGATTTAGAGAGCCAGTGACCTCTTGAGTATTTCCATATAGAGGAGCCATAAACATCTTAAATCTAAGTCTGATCTTGCTCTGTAAACAGAGCCAGAATCTGAACTCACTGACCCAACTTTCCGCAAAGTAGATGCCTGAGTCATCTTTGCCTCCGCAGTAACCAAGATTCCAGTATTTTGTGTGTTTCAGTATCTTCTTTTTATCCTTCTCACCTGATCTGGTATAATGTTCTCTTAATAGTCCCTGTAACTCTAATTTGGCTCCTTGTAATTCATCCTTAAGAATAATCACTCATTTATGCTGAAAATCTAAATTTCAAAATTATCAATTACATATTGCTCTTTCATAACTTCACATCCAGACTTCGCAGTGTGACTTAGGAGGTCTTTCATGGTCATCTGCCTCATTTCTCTCTCACCATATTATACACATGCTAAAAAAAATTGGATTTTAAAGCCATCTCAGTTCTTTCCTGTATGACCTTTGCTTTCACTGATTTTTCAGTTTGCCTCCATTACCTATTGAGAGAACACTTCCTCATCTCTCAAATTTCAGTTGAAGTGTACAAATGCTTTTTAAAACTTCTTTTTCACCTTCCTTAGTTGTGAAAGATCTCATAAAATGGACTATCTCTACACATTTTATTCACTAGAAATGTCACCCTCACATTGGAATTATTAAAATTTATATATACTCTGGAATTTAGTAGACACTCATTAGATGTCTTGAATGACATTTAATACTTTTAAACTACTTTTAAAAATCTTGAAACATCACCTCACTTCAGTTGAGAAAAGAATATTTTTATTCTGAAGTAAAAGCCTTTTCCATTACTGTAGTTTCATTATTCCTAGGTGCTATAGTGTATTGAAAATTTAAGAAATAATATTTACCCATAGACCAATTCTGTTTCTACAACATAGAATAAAGTCTTTTGTAGTCTGTTCATTAAGACTGGAAACCCCCCCCCCAAAAAAAAGATGGAAACTCCTAGCAATAAATGTGTGATTCCAGTACAACTCATGCACTTTCCTTTCCATCCCTTTTCCACCTAAGATAAAGTTGTGGTTTCCAGGCGCCCCCTTTCTCTCATCTACATCCCGTACACTCTGTGTGTACTTCCAAGCTTCTTGCTCCCAATTTCCTTATGTAAAATTTCTCCCCTAGTCTTCGGGCCATATCTTCTTATTTCTTCCCTAAAGAAGAGGAACTTATCGGCAAGACAGATTATTCCTCTCAAAAAGTAAAGATGGTAAGAAACTATGGTGATACATATAGGATTTAATTTTCTAAAATTTGCATGTGTCTGAAATTTTATGATTTATAACAAATATTTGAGGAGATTAAACTAAAATTTTAAATATAAAAATCTTTGCAGTAAAATTCTATGTCAAAAACTGAAACAAACATACATTTATTCTGATTTAAGAGCTAATGCAAATAAATTCAAATGACAATTCATTACAATGCCCACTGTAATATCTTGTTTCAAAATACATCATAGAAAGTTACAGATTATAGTTATAATAAATAAATATTGTTTTACATGTGGTCATCTAAATTTAAGTGCTTTGAACCTTATGCTACATAAATTGAAAATGTTATAATTATTTTCAGAGGGAATGTTTATTGAAGAGCATTTTATGTCAATGTACCTGTTATTGTCAAAGTCCAATGATCTATCATATTCAGAAAATGACTGTGAAGTTTTACCAGGTTTTTTGAATTATTAAATGATATTTGTAAATGGCATTAAATCTTTTATTTAACCATTGTATTTTAATGCATCAATATATTATACTAACATACTCTAACAGTAATTTATAACCCATCTCATTGTACCAGTACAGTCTAATAAAAATGAATTGTAACTATAACAGGAATCTATTAATAAATTAATCCCCACAAATAACTCAATGTCCTATACTGTGATTACAGATACTGTATGGATAATATGTATGACAAAGTCAATGAAGGTGACTTCATGGTGACATGTACAACATTGTTTTATTTATAGAGTTTTATAAATTTCTATCATATACAGCAGGTTTCTCTGCAAGCTACTTTAACAATATCTACCATGGGGCAATAAATTGTTGAATAATTGAAAACCTAAAAATCTATTCTTATATATTGGAACAGTCTAACTTAAAATTATTATTGCTGCAGTATGAATTAGATGAAAACACCAAAAGTACTGGTTATCTATAATAATGTTTCCATCAAAGCTGTACAAGAGTACCTGAAGTTATAAAAAGGAAAAATAAATTATGAAAGAGAAAATTTTAAAAAATAATCAGATTAGTTGAAGTCTTATATACAAAGATGTTCACTGCAGCATTATTTGTGATAGCAAAATTTAGAAGTTACTTAAATGAGAAACAATAGTGCAAGCATTTCTTCTTTCAGTATCAACTGAATCCTGTTTATTGACCAAGCTTTACTTGACACTTGAAATGCAGTTGTGAAAAAAACAGCCAAATTCTTCTTCTGAAACTGACATTCTTAGTAAGAGCAGAGTGAGCAGTCATAAAATAAATAAGTAGTCAGGTGCAGTGGTGCATGTCTACTTGAGACCTAAGGCAAAAGGATAGCAATTTCAGGGTGAGGCTGGGCAATTTAGAGACACCATGTCTCAAAATAAAATAAATTTAAAAGATTGACAGTGTATCCCAGTGGGATATCAACCCCAGTACAAAAAAAAAGGATGTTTCAGAAAAAATTTGTCCTAAAAAGGTTATAAAATACATCATAAGATAGAGTCATTGCATAGGTTTTTGAGACAGTTGTGAATTTAAATATCACAATCTGAAAACATTTCTCAACAAAGGTGTTTTTAAATGAAGACCTAAATAGGTGCGTTGGTTTGGGGGATATTTTTGCAAGCAGAACAATATAATACAGGACACATACTTTATATGGTTATTTATAATAGTCACCCAAAGAACGATATACAAAAGAGTGCAGGAAATCTGTCCACACACTATAGAGCAAGAATCCAGCTGAGGGCCTGGATCCCATGATAAGGTCTTGCATGAGTCCACCTTAAGACCTAGAACTCATAACAGTGCCTCCCACCAATCCAAGTGGAAGCCCAGAGCCCATAACAATATCTCATGCAGGCCTGTTTCATGGATCTGTGCTGGGAAGGCCCAAAACTCAGTGGTGGATCTAAGAAGTCTGTGCCAGCGGGATAAAGGATCTGTGCTAGCAGGCTGAGGGATCTGCACTGGAGCCAGGAAGCAATGCTCAGAGTAAGAACCAGAGCTCTCCAGGAAGGTATCATGGCCATCCTCAGCAACAGTGAGGTCCCGAGCTCCTCCATTGATCAAGATGGCCGAGTTCCCATCAGGAAAGCCAATGTGACAAGCTTCTCCAGGAGACTGAGCAGTGCACCATGTTCCCCTTTGGAGCCGGGAAGCTATGCTCAAAGTGAGGACCAGAGCTTGATCAAAGTGAGGACCAGAGCTTCCCCAAAGTGGACCATAGCAATAACATGGTCCCAAGCTCCTTTGATGATGAGAACATCCAAGTTCATCAGGAAAGCCAGTATGTTAAGCTCCTCCAGGAGAACAAACACCTCAGGAAATCCAACATGTGCCTACCAGCTTCTCTTCTGCTTCTCCAGTTCTGCCTGTTATGCCGCTGGAAACAATCCTCAGGTGGGCCTCCCACACCCAGCACCATGCTGGTTCAGTTTAGCTGGGGGTTACAAGTTGACCACCAGTTTTCAGTCCACCACAATGACCAACTTCAACAACAAAAACATGAATATTACTTATGAAAATATAATCTAAATAAAATATAACCTAAAATGAGTAATAAGGCCAATAAATGACATTACTATGTCATCCATTTATACATGCAAACACAACATAATGTCCTCTCTGAAATGCTGTAACATTTTTAAAAATGGTCAATGAAATCATTGCTCTGGAAGCATTGGACCTCTTGATAATAGAAGGATGAGCTGTTGGGTTTCTTTAATCTAATTCTTTTTTATTCAGACATAACTGAGAAGTTGCACAAAAAATTGAAAACCAAAGTTTTTTGATCCTGATAAAATGATACAACTATGGAAAATGTAACAGAGCTGGAATATTATGCATATTTAAATGTAAAACATTTTTACTAAATTTCATTGATTTTTTTTCCAAATAGGTTCTTTCATCTGATTGACTATAATAGAATAGAGACCAAAGCTTAAAATGTGTTCATATCTTTTATTAGGTGAACTAATTTTCATGTATGTTGTTTTGTTTTAAATAATGTGATTTTTTTAACGATAGTGTATTATCTAAAAAGGGGCCCTGAAATGTTTTATTTATATATTTTGTTTTAGTTGGATCACCGTTACAATGAATTCAAACTTCATGCAATTATGTCTGAACATAAAAAAACAATCACCGCCATCTCTTGGTGTCCACATAACCCTGATCTGTTTGCAAGTGGCAGTGCTGATAATTTAGTGATCATTTGGAATGTTGCAGAACAAAAAGTTGTTGCTAAACTCGACAATACAAAAGGTACATTTATAACAGATTTATTTTACTGAATAAAAAGGTTTTTATCTTAACCAGCACCATTAGTTTTATTGGATTTTATTAATTTAGACTTTAAAGTAATGTTTAAGATTTTCTAATAACTCAAGTAAGAAATACATTTCACATTATGACTCTTGTGTATGTGAACAAAATCAAAACAAAATGTCATGAAGTAATTATACTTAGAACATATGACTAATTAAAATGTAGTCAATCCTGAATAATACCATTGACATTTAAATATTATATAAAATTTCCAAAATAAATCTAACTAGAAAATATTTTCTTAATAAGTAATAAGCCTTCCCTGTACACTAGCATTTAAAAATCTATAACATATAAAGACAATATTAGGCATATATCTGATGCCCTGTTAATCTGACTCCAAGCCCTTATGTGTAATTTGATTGAAAGAATTTCCTATTTCAACTGGCTGTGGTGGAACATGCCTGCAACCCCAGTACTCTGGATGCTCAGGCAGAAGGATCACAAGTTCAAACCCAGGCTGGAACACATAGGGTGACTTTGTCTTAAACACTTAAAATAAAAGCCTAGAGCTATACTTAGTTCAGTGTGAAGGCCCTGGGTTCAATACCGAGTACTGGGAAAAAAATCCTAGCTCACACAGATAGGTCTTTGTGAATTCAAATAATATTATTATCATTTTTCTACTTAGTATTAGAAGTTGGGAACCTTTATTTAATCTTACTCCATAATTATATTCAAATTAAGTAATTGTTTTCCTGCGTTAAATATGATAATTCACTCTCACTCTGAGTACCAAGTCTATCTCAATTATTGGTTATGGTTTTGTAAACCACTGCTGGATATATTGTCCAGATTCAGCTTATTCTCTAAAAATAATGAAAAAAATTTTGGGATAGGAAACTGAGACATGACAATCTCACTAACTTTGTTTTATTCAAAATTTATTTACAATATCCTCCTAAATATATAGTAGCAATATTGGGAATTCACATACAATTATCTTTAAATTTTTCTTCCAAGATAATAATGCCTTTGGAAATTGGAGATACATTTAATGTACTAACTATATTCCTCTATCCTTGACTTTTCAAATTTAGGTAATTGCTGAAAATATCATGAAAATGCAGCAATTTTTAAACTCAACTATAGTTTTAAAATCATTTGGCAAATGAGGTTGTCAACTAGAAAAATGTAACGTTTTATTCCCAAGCTCATTTTCCCTGTTTTATTATCTTCCCTTGCAAATCACCAGTATATTGGACTGTGAGTAAAGTTTTCTCCAATCTCTAACCAAAGTATTCCTTAAAAGGTAACTATTCAGTAAGCTACCCATGATGTAATTAACAACTTCTTAAATCTGTAGTACACAAGAGTGAAAAGCCAATTGTTTCAGTGCCAAGCTTTCTGATACATAAGCAGACACAGTGATTGGTAGCTTCAATAAAGATTTTTCATATCTCCCCGTGTTTTCTTGTCATATCTTTTTCTCCACCAATCAGAAATCCTACAGCATATTCTAGTATTGTTTATATCAATCAATAAACATCTTCTTAATACTTTAAATCTAGCTTTACATAAGATTGATTGATTGATGCTGGGGACTGAACCCAGGACTTTCACACTGATCTGCATCTCCAGCTTTTAAAAGTTTTTTTTAAATTTTGAGACCGTCTTGCTCAGTCACTGGATTGTGCATTCTAGGCCAGAACCTGTGATCATGCTGCCTCAGCCTTCCAGTGCTGGAAGATTAATTTTAAATAACATGGAAAAATGAAAAAATCCTCCTTAAAATCTTTTATATTTTATGTTAAATAAACTAAAAATGTTGCATGATAACCATTGTTTTCATAAAAGTTGTTGCACAAAACCTAAAATGATCACTAACTGTGTAATCTGTACATTTTCTAAATGCAGCAGAAAAGTACAGACTAGATAGCATATTACTCTGTTTTCACCTAGTTTAGTCACTGGTTTAGCATCAGACATTTATCATCCCATCTATTTTTGGTAGATGATTTTTTTAATTCATCAGCAGTGTGCATGCCGGTTTTCTGAATTGAATATTCAATTAAATAAGAATTTAATTGAGTAATAATTAAAAGTCATAATAATTCCAAAAATTTTGGTAAATTTTACATCTTTTTCCTTTCTTTCAAAAATTGTATAAGCTTATTAATAACTTTCTCACACTTTCGAAAATGTCTTAATTTGATGATTGAAAGCATTGGTATATTATTTGCCAAAATTATGACTACTTTTGATTATTACAATTTTAAGTATCCTATCTTGATGTCTTACTCCACCTTTTTGTGTCCAAATTAAAAAATAGAAATTTTTATTTTATTAATTTTCTCTTCTTCCTCACATTATATTTGACCTGCTCTTTCTTCTATATTTTCCACTTCATTCTTCTCCTTTCTAGTGTGAAACAATGCATTTAAATATTAGTCTTCCCAAGGGTAAAATGTTAAAATTATCACCAGCTGTAGAAATATCACACTTTGAGTAAAAATGGACAATAATACTTCTTACCTATCTCAGAATATTATTGGTAAAATTGAATTACGTGGCATTTGCAGGGCTCTTAGAAGTGCTTGTACATAGTAAGCCAGCACAGAGATACTTTCTATTATCATTATTACTATATGACATGTTTCTGACTGCTTCACTTCCCTAGATTTCTTCTTTAATGTACACTCAGAGAGCGAGTCTTCTACTATCCTTCAGTTGTGCTATGGTGATTTGACCCATACAGAATAACTTTGCTCTTATTGAGGGAACTCTTCTGTTAATACTTCCTAAAACTACATACATTTTTTTATAGTCTTGGTCCACGTATTCATTCGTTCTTACACTCACCAAATATTTGCAGAGTTCCCATTATGTGTCACTGCCTATTGAACTAGGCAATAGGCTTCCATTTTCTTCCTCTTAGAGCACATAGATGGTACAAACTGCACTTACCGTAAACCAACATCTTTCAAGATGATATCTTTATTCAAGTCTTTTCTTTTCTGAAAATACTTTCCCTCCATATTTTTAAATTGTACCTTTCCTTAAAGTGTAATTTAAACTCAGTTTCTTTTTATGACAATAATCTCATGGTTCCCTATCTCTGCTCCTCTAAAATCATTTGGTGTAACCTGTTAAAAATTGATTCCTGGGCCTAACTCCATGTGATCTGATATATTCCACCTGATGATTCTGACCAAGTGATTGTATCTGTGTTGAGAGATTCCATAATATCTCCCTTACAAACTTACCATAATATTTATTATATATCATTTGCTTACAAAAGTAGTGAGAATATTAATAATTAACTCTTGCATTTCATCATGAAGTTGGAAAGGTACCTTTATATACATTAGAGTATTTCCTTTTCAGAACATTCATGTGAAACAGATGGTCAGCTGTATTTATTATTATCTCCAGTTTACAGATGAGGAAATAAGTTTAGAGACAAAGTAATGTGTTTAGCTCATCTGAAGCAAAACTAGGATTTGAATCTAAACTCCTGAAAGGCATAGATATTCTTTTTTTTTTTTTTTCTGTACCAGGAATTGAACTCATGACCTTCCACTTGCCAGGCAGGCGCAGTGCCGCTGAGCTATGTCTCTGGCCCTAAATTTTCAAATTAAGTCATTTTTTATTAAATCTTTACTCGCATTTATATTGTATACATTTAATATTGCTTTCCTCAATTGATATTTAAGATCTTTAAATTTAAAACATTTTATCCTACATTACCTTGTATGCGTAAGATATCTAGATAAGGTCTAGTGACAAATATACTGTAAATATGTATTTTTAAAAATGTAGTCTATTGGGATGCCAAACCCTGTAAGTTTCTTTGACTGCACTAAGCTCATGACCATTTTCATAGTATTTGGAATTAAATACATACTTTTCTTTTTATAGTGAAAATTCTGTATATATGCTCCCTGTTGTCTTTGGGATGATTATTTTATGAATTCAATTCTCAATTAAGGAAGCATAGTAATGTGTTTTAAAATAATGAACATATTCTTATATTTGAGTTTGTTTTAGAAACTTACAAGGCAACTATTTAATGGTACAATCTTATGCCATATCCTGCTAGCATGTCCATGTGTTTAATCCCTTCCAGGAACACCTGCCTCTCTTAGCTGGTGCTGGAATGCAGACGATGCTGTTGCATTTGTTTCCCACCGAGGCCCACTGTTCATTTGGACCATCTCCGGGCCAGACAGTGGAGTAACTGTGCACAGAGATGCTCATAGTTTTTTGTCCGATATCTGTATGTTCAGATGGCACACCCACAAAAAGGGCAAAGTTGTGTTTGGCCATACTGATGGAAGTCTGTCAATTTTCCAGCCAGGTAAGAATTCCATTACTCTAGTCTCTTCAATTATATTTTTCTTAGCAGATATACTTTGTTATTTGCATACATACATTGGTCTGCTTTCTGCTGCTATAGCAAATATCTGAGATGAACCAGTGTAAAAATAAGAAACATTTATTTGGGCTTAATTTTGGAGGTTTCAGTCTGATGGACTCCATTGTTTTGAGTCTGTGCTGGCAGAGGGCGTCAAGGCAAGAGCACATGCTTCTTCGCCTCATGTGAGTGTGAGGGCAAACAGAGGAGGGGCCAGAGTCCCACTATCTCTCAGGGGCACAGCACCAGTGACCCCAGAACACAAGGAACCACCTTTTAGAGGTTTCCCTGTCTCCAAATAGGGCCTTGGACCGAGAATCAGTCCTTTAACACATGAGCCTCTGAAGGAAATTCCATGTACAAACTGTAAGAGTACATGGAGTCCTGAGTAATAGTATCTTAATTTTAAAATAATAGATATAAGAATATTATTCAGTATTGTGTTGATGCCAAAGGTCCTTTGAAAGTAAGTTTTACTTACAGGTATTGCAATACATTCAGCTCAGCTGTCCAGGTCTTACTTTGAATTAACCCAAGTCAGTCATTTGTCTAATATTAGTTCTTTTCAAGTCAATTCACTATGTTTGCATATTCACTAAGAAAAGAACCTAAATAAACAAGGACGTTGAGCTGGAAGATATGATGGCTTCCTAATAAACTTCCAAAATATTTTCTGTACCATTCTGAGGAAACAGCTCTTTAACTAGCACTTTAAACCTGGAATAAATTGCAACAATACCTCTTTGAACTACTACTAGTTAATTAGTTTAGCTGACTGAAAGCATCTGAGAAATTAGTTTATATTAGTTTTTGTAATGTAGGCAATAACAAAAAGTATAATTTTTAAAAATCAAAAATTACCTGAATTACTCACCCCTCATACATAAGTATGTTAACTTTTGTGAAATATGTTTTTAACCATCTGGCATTAGTGTATGGCTGGCTAGATGGTTAGATAAAAGTGCTTTCTGAGGTTCAGGATAATTACTTTTACAGAGTGTATTACATTCAATTTATCTGACAATAAAATATAAGAATTTCTATTGAACAGAATAAAAGGTGAAATGTTAAATCTTTCTTAAAATAAAAAAGGATTATTTAAAATATTGATCCACTGAAGACATTATATGTTAGACATACTTTAAATAGTATCTATTACTCACCTTTAAAGAAAGGTAAAATTAGGTACTGTATGCATATATTTCTTTATTACTTTCCTTCTCTGCTCTTTGCCCATGTCCTGTGTTCTTTCTGGGATTTACCAGTTTAACATGAAGCAGCGTCCTCTATTGTTGGAGATTAGTATAAAGAAGAATCATTCATTGTCTGTTGCTTCATTTAAGTTTGTTGTCTCAAACTCCCGCACCATCACTGCCTTTGTGACATTCTTTCTGTCGGATTGTGTTTTACAGTTTGTCATAAAGGCTTATAATTAATTAAGCAACATAGTTTACAGGCTTTCCATGTTTTGATTAGGTGAATACTACTTCTCTCTCCTGTGCTGTTCATTTTGTGTCTGATTTCAGAAGTAAACTGAAAATGGCTGTGTGCTCTGTGGCTCCTCTTACCTCTCCACTGTCTTGGTTATTTAACCAGAACACCTTAAGGGTGTTCCCCTACTTAGCACTGACCATTCTGCACCCAAAGGTTCTATCACAATGGTCACACTTTCTTTTTAGGGAATATGTGTGATGCTTAAGTTCTGAAGAGATTATGAGGAGTGTTCTTTTATTTTATCCTACATTGCGTTCTAGATTTTTTTAATATATTTCATGGTTTGTCATTGTAGACATCTATTTTCATTGACTAGATCTTTCTTTTTTCTTGCTTTATTGTCTTTTCTCTTGCTTTATTATTTGGATATCTTTGAAGGGATCAAGGCATAAGACATTGAGCCATTGTCTTACAGTTAAGATATAAAACTTCGAGACATTTCACAGTTATTATGGTACAGAAACAATCAGGAAGAAGAAAAGCATCCTTTTTTCTCTATGTTAGGTTTCTGTCAGGATAGAGAAGATAATATTAGAGCAGTCTGAGCTATGTGGCTTGCAGACGAGGCCATTGTTTTCCTATAATTTGGCTAGCCACTTGTTAAAGTAATTTGTGCATCCTGTACCTGAGTCATCAGTGTTGTTTTCTTGATGCACTCATGTATTAGTGTACTAGGGCTGATATAAAATAGTACCCACTGGATGCCTTAGAAAAGTACTGACTTACAATTCCTGAGACAAAGTATGTGAACTATGGTGCTGATAGGACCATGCTTTCCCTGAAGGCGATAAAGAAGGATGTAGCATTTTGTGTGGTTTCTGGTAGTTTCTTGCTATAGTGGCAGTATAACTCCAGTATTTGTGTGTTTGTATCCAAATTTTGTTTTTTGTGAGGACATAATCATATTGGATTAGGGACCTCTTTAAGGACCTCACCTTAACTAGGACATCTGCAAAGGCTTCCACATCTTGTGGGAGATTATAATTCAAATTGTAAAAAACCAACACACATTTCTTCCTTTACTTCATAGAATTTGTTTAGCATTGAATATACACAAAATGGTATGAAATATACAATCTTATTAAGTATTTTCCTTTTTCTTAGACATGAGCTGATTGATCATGACAGAAACCATACCTTGTAATTCTGACACTGTTCTAGATTGTGCGTTTGAAACTTCGGAACTGTTGGAATTAATATTGGCATTGATAGGCTTCTGCTGTTTATGAGGGGTTCATATCATGTTCTTCAGAACAGTTTTGGCAGCAAAGATGGCTCTAGTTCTATCTTACAACATAGGATTTCTGTCTTCCAGGTTCTGGCAGGAAACTATGGCCTTACGCTCTTTATTGTCTAGACTTTGTCTCTTTGGGAATTAAAAATAGTCCTGGAGTACTGTCCTCATGTAATTCAGCTGTTATTTTTAGTGTCTGATTTCTAAACTATGCTTTATATGTTTATTTGAGTGTTAAAAGTAGAGTTTAATAGGTAACTTAGCTGGACTTTAAGTCTCCATCCTATTTAGCCTAGGAAATACCATTTAATTCTAAATTTCAGGCCCAGAATGTAACTCAGCGGCATAAGCGCTTGCTTGGCAAGTCTGAGGTCATGAGTTCGATTCCCAGTACCAAGAAATAATAATAATAATAGCAATAATTCTAAATTTCATAGAAAACTTCTCATAAGATAATTCCAAGGAAAAAATAAAACAGGAACAAAAAATGTAGCCAGGCATGGTGATGCACATCTGTAATCCCAGCAGCGGAGGCTGAAGCAGGAGGATCACTTCACATTTGTTTAGCCTGAGGTACATAGTGAGTTCACAGCCTGAACTACATAGTGAGATCCTGTCTCAGAAAACAAACCAAAATGAAAAAAAAGAAGCAGAAAAGAAAATGGTAGTGGCTGTAACACTTGAAAATTGTATTGTGAAACTAAATTTATCATAGAACTTTCTTATTAAAATGTTCATTATAGAAATGTTGAAATTGACTTGACTTTGGTCAGTTATTTGCTATCCCACAAGTACATATTAAGCAAATTTACATTTTTTAAACCTTAGAAATGTTGTTAATGGTATTATTTCTATATAGCACTGTCTGTCTCTTAAAATCATGCAGAATATATCCATTTCTGATATTCATTATAGAAAACATTGTGTTTCTGTTGAGCACATGTTTGTTTGTTTATCCTGTGGATGATGTGAATTGTGTAATCTTTCACTATTTTTTTTCTTTGATTTAGCTACCTAATTTCAAAATCAAATACTTAACAGCTGCATTATTATTTATTGCACTGACTTTTTTCAACTTCAATATTTCACTAATCTAGGTTGTTTCTTTCTCATATTGCAAGTTGTCAGTGTTATCTTCTTATAGACCTATTCATAATACTTGCTTATATCTTTACCTGACAGCGTGTTTGCCTGCTCTTGTTTATATTATTAATAACATATAAATACATAATAAATATAAATAAAATGTTATCATCTATTGTTCTAATAACCAGCTATAAAATTTTATAGATTCATTTTTCTACCATTTTAATAAAATATCAGAGTACTGGATATGAAATGAAATGATGAATATAATATGCTGTGATTTTAACAATAACATGGTGTTAAAGCAACATAATTTAAATATTATAGCATTATTATTGCAAATTCTCCTGTTTTGTGTGTTACTGTGGGTTTAGTCTTTACTTTCTGGAATATTTTTAATAAACAATAAATATTAACTGGCACAAACAAATACCTAAAATATACTTTAAAAACAGCTAGCAAATCTTGGGTGAGTCATTCTCTTTAACTCTCAACTTTCTAATGATTGACTGTATTTGTATGTATCAGTGTCATAACAAATAGTAATTTAGTACATGCTTTATGGTAAAGAAAAAAGACCAACTTTTCTTGATGAGTATATGCAAAGTTTTTATAAAGTCAAATAAAGTCATATATTTTCTTCTATAATTATGTACACAAGAATTCTAAATAAAATATGACTGTTTAAAATTAATGTTGTACTTAAAGAATAAAATATCTTAGTAAATGTAATAGCAAGATCTGAAGTGTTACAAAAGGGTAAGATCTGAAGTGTTACAAAAGGGTGTGTAATTACAGGTTTACAGCAACAGCTGGGGTATCTTTCAGTTCTCTGTGTGTGTTTTTAATGAACACTTCCTTTAAAGTTTATAAGATGACTAATTGGTACTTTTATTAAAGTTGGAGCCTCTAAATTTAATTTCACTGCCTCTCTTTTGAGAATGATGGGACTGACTTTGGAGAGTCATCTTATAGTTTATCAAACAAGAGCATTTTGTCCTGTGCCACCAGACATGTGTATAATTTCCAAAAATAACTAGATGGTTTGACGATCCTCTCCCCCACTTCCCTATTCATACTACTGCACTAGAAGGTATGAATTATTAATTTAAATGAATGATGAATGAAAAAGGAATTACAATAAATACTGATGTGCTATTTATAACATATGCCACTGTTCTAAGCACTTTAATGAACTATTTCATTTTTAAAACTACTAAGTTTTATGTTCTCCATTATAAAAGTGGAGACACTCAGAGATTATGTACCTTGTGCAAGATCTCAAGCTAATAGAACTAAGTGGTAGAAATAAGATTTGGACCCAGGCACCTAGCTAAAAATTTTATACTTTTTTTTTTTTTTAATTTTTTTTTTTTTTTTTTGTACCAGAAATTGAACTCACAACCTTGCACTTGCCAGGCAGGTGCTGTGCCACTGAGCTATATCCCTGGCAAATTCTATGCTTTTAATCCCTGCTTATATTCTTCCTTTAGAAAAGTACTTCCCTCTTCCTATGTTGTCATAAGTCAGTAAAATTTGTTGTGACAAGATCAAGTGTATTATTTATCTGCTTCTTTCTCTTTCAGCTTTCCAGTAATGAACAGAAATGTAACTTAAGGAGTTAGGGATTGCCAAAGCAAAGAGATTAAATCTGCTCATTACAGCAAATTAATTTTCCCATATTCATATATCTATTCACATGAAATACCACCTTTGTCTTCTCAGGTCTCGCTGAGATTGGTGGTATACAAGGAGAAAATTAATGTGATCTAAATTATCAACTTCTATGACTTGTTTGAAATATATTTACTCCTATTTTAATAGGTAACAAAAATCAGAAACATGTCCTGAGGCCTGAATCTCTTGAAGGAACAGATGAAGAGGATCCAGTTACAGCCCTAGAATGGGACCCACTCTCTATGGACTATCTTCTTGTGGCTAATTTGCATCATGGAATTCGCCTAATAGATTCTGAATCACTTTATTGCATAACAACATTTAATTTTCCAACCACAGCAGCTTCTGTACAGTGCTTAGCCTGGGTTCCCAGTGCTCCGGGCATGTTTGTAACTGGAGGTAAAACACTATTCCCAGAGTTTTAAATATATGTATCCTCTTTAATGGAATTAGAGAAATTATAATATGTTATTGGTTTTGTGCAAAAGTTATTAGTATTTCATGTATGATTTATTACAGAAAATGCCTGGTTTAATTTATATGGTATGTCATTCACATAATTACAATAAAAATGACATTAAGGTCCAGTGTTCCAGGTTTTGGGAGATACATTGTAATATACTGTACATGTGCACAGACGTGTGTCAGTGTTGGTGAACAAAGACATGCCAGTTTCAGGTACGCCCAGGCGACAGTAATGGGATTGACCAGAAAAATAGTTTGACTGGATAAGGAGCTCTGTTAGCTTCACTAATAATTTCAGCACCCCATGACCAGACATGCCCAGGTAGATCCAACTATTGTTAGCCTAGGTTGAAGCTGAGAGAGTCTCCTGCCTTGGGTTGAAAGAATGCCCCTTTGTGGTAGGCTAATCACGAGAGAAGGAGCAAACGTAGGTAATAATGGAGGATGGGACAATGGGGGAATTTAAAAATAACAACTAGAAGTTAGGTGACTGTTTACTTTTACCATTTACTTAGGTTCAGAGCGAAGCCTGTGAAGAGATTACTGTCAGCTACTGTATAAATACTTCCTGTATTTGCTTAGTGTAAAATAGCAAACACTCTTTATCTTCACCACAGTTTTAAAGGAATCTTTATTTCATTACTACTTAATTTACACTTGGAAATAAATGGATCCTTCATTTATATATTTAATTGGGGACCTCTGCTTCATATAACCATAAAATTCACCATTTAAAAGGGTATGGTTCAGTGGTTTCTAGTATATGCACAAAGGTGTGCAACCACCAGCACTACGTATTTCTGAAACATATCACGATTCCTCAACAAACCCGGTACCCAACAAACTGTGGTCAATGACACTTCTGCAGCCCCAGGCACACCTGTGTACATGCATGACTGTTAATCTGCTTTCTATACCTAATCATTTGCTTGCTTTGAATACTTCATGTAAGTGAAAACATCCCATATATGGCCTTCTGTGTCTTGTTTTTTTTTACTTAACCTGAAGTTTTCAAGATTCATGTATATTGTAGCATGTGTACGTATCTTGTTCCTTTTTAGGACTGAGTAATCTTTCGCTATGTGGATTTGCCAGTCTTTCTTTATAATTCACAGATACTTTTATTGTTTCTTGTGAGTGTTACATTATTTTTAATAATGACATTATGAACATTTATGTACAAGTTTTTGTGTGGATACACACTTATAATTCTATTGTGTTTCTACACGAGTGGAGTTGCTATGTCTTATGGTAATTCTGTGTTTGATTGTTTGAAGAACTACCAGATTATTCTCCAAAGCAGCTATATATTAAGGTGGAATTTTCAGAAGGAAAGAGACTTTCTAATTGATCTTCAGGTATATTTGATAATCCTCATTTGGCTGCTGGTGGACAATGAAGCAGTTTACAAAACCTTCTAAAGAGGAAGGGTTATTTAATGGTAGAAGAAAATAGTTTTCTTTGGCTGACAGTTCCCTAGAAAAAGTGTATGTCAATGGAGTGGCTCTGTGATAAAATTGCTGTACTGATCTTATAAGGAAGACAAATTGCCGTGGCAGGCAGTTTCTACCTTGTGAAAGGGTTTCTAAGAGATGTAAACATTGAGTAGTATCTCAGTAGTTTCTTTGATTGCATTATTATACCATATTTTTTCAAAGCATTTCAATAATTAGTCCTGAAAACCTAGCAAGTTGAAGTCTGTGTTATCTTTATGTCTGCACATTTTAATTTGAAAAATATTAACATTTGATATTTTTGTTATCCGACTAGATTCTCAAACAGGTATTTTGCGCATTTGGAATGTTTCAAGAACTACACCTATTGATAATTTTAAATTAAAGAAAACGGGATTTCATTGCTTACATGTGATTAATTCTCCTCCTAAGAAAAAATGTAAGTAAAATATCATCAAAATATTAGTATCCCTAAAGGTCATATTTTGTGTCAAATTCAATGATGTGTAATGATACAAATGTATCAAACACATAAGTTACTTAAATGTAGTTTTTGAAAATAGCCATAACAGTGTATACACTAAAGGAACTATCAAAGTTAGGGTAATAATTTATACCACTAAACTGAAAATATTTGGAGTCAACCTACATTTGTAAAATACTATTAAGTCAAAATATTCAGAAAGTCTGAAATTATATCTGTGAAGATGAAAAACTGATAGTGTTTAAAAATTTAGAAATATCAAAGGTGACAAAATTAAGCAAAATTGATCTAAATTTGTTTTAAATATATTTGATTTATAATCTGCACAACTTATAAAAATTAAAATAACACAAATATTAAAGTTGTAAGACCTAAAACATATATTTTATATTTAGATACCAGTTATCATTTCATTACTAGTTAGAATTATGGATATTCTACATCCTTCTTCGTTTGTTTTTGTGTATTCTCATTGGCATTCATTGGTTCTATGAGTAAACAAATTTTAAAAACACTTCATTTGTGTCTCATTTACTACTCTCTTTAAAATAAAAAGAAATTTGGAACTTTGAAGGAAGTTTAAACTTGACATTTTTAACATAGTTTATAGAAATCAAATTAAATTCCTGGTAGGTTTGCAATGATTGTTCTATATATTGGGTGTGTTCCCATTTTGTGAGGATCATAAAAAATACAGGCAAGAGAATTTAGTGATTAAAGCCCCTACAGGTATTTATTTTTCTTTCCTCAAGCTTGGTTATGTTTATTTTTTTTTATTTATTTACTTACTTATTTTTTTGCTTTTTGAGACAGGGTCTCGCTGTGGAATTCAGGCTGGCCTTGGGCTCACGTTGTAGCCAAAGCTGGTCTCAAACTCATAATGATCTTCTTGCCTCTGCCTCTGCCTCTGCCTGTGCCTCTGCCTCTCAGGTGCTGGGATTACAGGCATGTGCCACCACGCCCTACCCTGTTTATCTTTGTAATATATGAATTAGCCATGGCATTTAAAACTAATGTTATTTTGATAGCTTCTTTAGCGGGCATTGAGAAGTACTGTAAAATCTCTGTATTTGAAATTGCAGCCTTTCCACACATTTAAGGTTTTCTGTGGAGTCCTAATACTTCCAAAGACTGGAAACTTGGGGATCTAGAAATATTAAAACTGATGAAATAATATGTTTGAGCCTTGCATATTGTTTGTACATCTTGCATTTTTTTCTGTTTCTCTTAGTATTTTATTGACTGTGAATTTCCATATTATAGAATGACAGAGATAACCACAGACTATTTTCTGTCACCATTTTTCTACTACAATAGCCGCCCATAGTCATTAGATAAAAATAGCAAAATATAAAAAAAGCAAATACCTAAACTGGGCATGGTGGCTCACGCCTTTAATCTCAGCACTTAGAAGCTGAGGCAGGAGGATTGTTGTGAGTTTGAGACCAGCCTGTGCTACAAAGTGAGCTCAAGGTCAGATTGAACTGCATAGCAGGATTCTGTCTCAAAAAGACAAAAAATAAAAATTAAAAAATTAAAAAACAAACAAACAAAAACCAACCAAATACCTATCTTCATTGTGTTTGAATAATTCCTTCTGGATTACCTGTTATTAGATTTCTAGGTTTTCTTTCCCAGGTTTTTAAAATAACAGGATAAAAGAACAATTATAAAAGTGCAATTTAAGAAGACAGGCAACTCATTGAATTTTTAAACACATGAATTGCAAGTAGACTGATGCATAAAGGTTAAGACCACTCTAATTAAGCTAATTAAAATTTTAGGAAAATCAGTCATGAGTCATGGTAACTTTTAACCAGTCTATCCATAAAATTTCGTTAAGCCAGCTGACAGCTACCAAGTGCCTCTTTCATTACTAGGTGTTCATTCTAATTTGAACTTCCTGTCTCTTTCAGATACAGAGAAATGA
This sequence comes from Chinchilla lanigera, assembly GCF_000276665.1. Lineage (NCBI taxonomy): Eukaryota > Metazoa > Chordata > Mammalia > Rodentia > Chinchillidae > Chinchilla > Chinchilla lanigera. The sequence continues at coordinate 31,606,304 of NW_004955403.1, read as the reverse complement.
ATGCTTTCCATAATGAATGGAATAAGATTTTATTATATTTTAATAAAAAAGAATATATTGTTGTATAAAAATCCGTACTTCAGTATGTAGTTAATAATAGATTGGTCTAGTAATTTACAGTGGCATTGTCACTTTGTATTATGCTTGTGAAAAATATTTTCATGGGGAGGAAAAACTAATTGAAAGAGAACAGTATACAGCATAAAAACGTACAAAGATAACTAAACAGAAGGGTATTTATATAATTGAAAATAGAAATGGAAGTCTATGAACAGTAAGAAAAAAATAGGATGAAGAAGGAAAAAATGAGATGCAGATTTAAATCAGACAGTATTATGATTTCTAATTTGGGTGTTAAAGTGAATTATAAATAACCTTAGATATAATTGTTTTTGTTGACTTGGGAATTATTGGCAGACAGTTACTTGCTTTATGAGAAAAAACTGCGTGAGTGTGGAGGAGATGATTTTACTATTAGATCAGTCTTTTGAAGGAAGATTTTATTCAAAAACAATCTTGTGGTGCTTTAATTTATGGGGAGATCAGAAATCAAACCTTCACAACATATTGTGATTCCTCATACCGTAATTTTAATCCAGTTGTTCCATCTTCCCTTCTTTATACCTCTTCAAAATAAAATCTAGTTTATGCGTGTATTTCCACATCTTTTGGCAATGCTGCAAAAGTGCTCTTGTGGTAGAAATTGTAGTTTTATTCCAATGAAATCTATTGACATAAACGCTTGTCTCTTTTTAGTTTCAATCCAGTCTCCAACCAAAAATCATTACACATCCTCAACAAGTGAAGCAGTTCCACCCCCAAGTTTGACACCGAATCAAGCATTTTCTCTTCCCCCGGGCCGTGCTGTATGCTGCTTCTCAGATGGTGGAGTGGGACTGTATGATATGGGAGCCAGGAAGTGGGATTTTCTTAGGGACTTGGTACGTCTGTGATTATTCATTCTGTTATGACACTTACTATATCTAAAACCATGATGCTTACTTTTACCTCTATATTATTGTTGTTAAAATTATTTTTGTAAGTAATGATATGTTAAGACTATTTTTAGTTGGTTTAAATATTTTTTAAAAATGTATAGAATAATACAAGACTGTTAAATCTTTTTGAATATTTAAAAGTACCCTTTAACAATATGTCTTTTCAGTTTATGTTTTATGGGATATAAAAGTGCACAGCAAGATCTGGGGATGTAGCTCAGTGCTAGAGTTTGTGCCTAGCATGTGTGAGGCTCTTAGTGCAATTCCCAGAACCGCAAGGAAAAGAAAAACTACATAATAATGTATTTTTAGAAGCAAAATGAGAAATAGGGACAAGCAAGTCAATCTGGGCCAATTATTCTAAGCCTTACTGTCATTTCTCTTGTGAATTAAGTGGGGTTTGATTAGATGGTTTCTAGGATTTATTTTTATTACTGATTCATTATAATAATTCCAGAATTCTATGAATTCTGTTCCTATGATCATTAAGCCTCTACATGAGGTGAAATACTTATTTGCAATTTCATATTCTGTGTAATTTTGTATTGTATCTCCACCATTTCAGATAATGCCTAACACATAGCGAGACTTTAAATTTTGTTGAATGAAGTCATACAATAATAGATTTTGTATCATAATCAGTGGTTGTTAAGAGTCATCCTCCTTAATTCTGGCTAGTTCTGAATTTATGAAAATGTTCCTGTTTTTCCCACAGGCTAGATGATTAACAAATGTATGTATCAGTTGCTTTGCTTTGATCACATAGAAAAGGACTCTAAACCTATAATTGACTCGCTTTTAGAAACAAGAGGGAAATAGTCAATAAGACTATTACTTTAAGAATGTTCACTTAATTTTTTATCCTCAAATTAGAAATTGAACTATTGCAAAAGCATTTCTGAAACCATGTGAGTTTCACTATTTTGAAATACAGTGGTGCCTTGGTTCACGACCTCAGTTCCTTCCATGATACTGGGGAAGATGTCTGGGTCATGTTTGGCACCAGATGTGGAGTTCGCAAATAGAAGCAAAATATTGTTGAAGGCTTCTGTTAGCACACAGAATTGTTTGTGAACAGAGGCAATCGTTAACCGAGGGATTGCTGAGGTATCTTTTTGTAGATATTTATTATAAAATCATTTAATTTTATGTCCATCTAAATATTTTTCCATGTACACTCTTTCTCAATGTAGCAACTTTTTCTGTACTTCAAATTGCCACTTACTCTCAAATAAATTTGTTGCAGGGGAGTGAGAAAAGTATAAGAATACTTTTAAATCTATGAAAAGTTTCATTAGAGGAGAGAAATTATATAATTTTAATTCAATGAATTTTCCATTAGTGGATAGGTCCATATTAAAATCTCTTACTTAAAATATATGATAAAACCAAGTGTGGTGGTACAGGCCTGTAACCCCAGCAGTCAGGAGGCTGAGGCAGGAGGATTTTTGCAAATTCGAGACCAGCCTAGGCTACATAATGAGTTCAAGGCCAGCCTGAACTACATAGCGAGACCCTGTCTCAAATAAGCAAACAATAAATAAATAAAAATAAAATCTATATAAGTACTAAAATATTAATTATATTTCAGTGGGCTTTCTCAGCTTAAACATGTCTGCCAGTCATCTGTGCTCCTTAAACTTTCTCTTGTTCTATTGAGCTCCAAATTTGAAATTATGAGTTACTAAAAGAAACATTTTCCTCGGGTCTGCTGTCGATATAGATCTGATGTCTCCAAACAATCTAAATTCCCTTCAGTAAGGAAAGTCTTATTGAAGTATATAAAAGTATTTCCATATGAATATTTGCCTGTCTAAAAATTAAGAAAAAAATGATGCAATACTTAGTTCCTTATCTTTGCCTTTCTCTTGGTAAGAAAAGAACATGGAAGGAAGAATATTACAGCTTTGTTCTTGCTATGTGAATTTTCAGATTTACAAAACTAAAATGAACATAAAGCATGGAATAACATGAAAAAGAACATAGATAGACAACTACTGCCTTGAGTGTGTTCTTGCCCTTGAAATGACTGCCTGAAGCAACTCCAATCTGGTGACCAATGGCTGTAACATCTCCCTTCTGTCCCTCTCTTGCTAACACTTGAAATTGTTTTCTTTCCTCTACCTTCACCCAATAGGGGGACTTTACAACACTTTTTAATTTTCCTAAAGGCTTATGATTTCTGGTGTTAATGCAAAAACATAGCAGTTAAGCGGCTTCTTTCTTTACTACATTTGTAGAGGAATAGAAAGCCCCTTCTTCATATTTTAATTCTTTTCCTACATCTTAACATGTTATAGTTCGTGGTGCTTGGAGTAGAAGTTTCATTTCCCATTCCACAATATTTGGAAGAAGACAAAAATGTAGCACTAGCTATTTAAATTGGATTTTAACAGGTGTTCCTGTAGGAAGATAGTGATTAAGTGCCACTGTAAAGGTGTATGTTTACGTATGTCTACATATACCACGTTATAGTCTTCTAAGTATTTGTAATTCAAATCACCCCATAACAGGAACAAGTGTTCCAAGAGCCAAAGAGTATACTTGCTAGAAAAGTTTGGAACAGGCTCATTAAAAGTCAGGGCCATGCTCCTTTCTTCTTTCTGCCAGTAGTATGAGAAACTTTTGGAGTATCATTATTCCAAAAGGAGACGTTTTCAGTGGGTGAACTGCTAATTTCAGTTTCATCTTAATCATCTATTATACTGAGTCAAAAACACACAGTGACCTTAAGACTTAATTGATTTATAAATGTCCATGCTAGTATCCTGGGCATTAAAATAATGAGAAAATGTTTTGAAGTGAATTGAAATTGAAAAATTTGACTTTTGCATGTCTTTGAATTTCATTGCTGATTTGAAGAACTGTAATTGAGTAAAAACCAGGTCTATACAAAATATAGGTTTAACATTCCTAATCCTGAAACCAGGATGTGAAATGTGCCAAAATCTTAAACTTTTTGAATGCGGAGAGAATGCCACAAGTGGAAAATTCTACGCCTGACTTCATATCGTTGATTGCACTCAGAAGGCAGGCACAGGAACAGTACAGTATGAGGTTATCTTTGGGCTCTGTATGCAGGGTATATATGAAAAGTAAATGCATTTCAGATGCAGACTGGGGTCCATCCCCAGGATTTCTCATTGTACCTGTGGAAATATTCCAAAATCTGAGAAAACCTGAAAACTAAACACTCCCAGTTCTCATCATTTCAGATAAGGGATATACAACTTGTAGTACAATAACATCAGAAAGAACATTCAATAATAGCACTGATTCCAATTTTGTATATTTTTTGCTTAACTACATATTTCTGCATTAATATTTGGAAAACAGATAAGTACAAATCAATGTGATTATACATGATCATTTTTTACTAATAATGTAGATTCTCCTCAGCAGTTGTGATGTCTTTCTACTGCATCCCTAGGGACATGTGGAAACTATCTTTGACTGCAAATTCAAACCTGATGATCCAAATCTTTTAGCAACAGCCTCCTTTGATGGCACTATAAAAGTCTGGGATATAAACACATTAACAGCTGTGTATACTTCCCCAGGGAATGAAGGAGTGATTTATTCCCTTTCTTGGGCACCAGGTAAGACGCAATTCATTAGAATTAGAAATGCAATTACATGACTTTCCTAAATTTTATTTTCATTTAAATTATTTTCTTCTTCCAGATGTCATCTTGTTCTAAGTGATCATAGAGGCAAATTAGGACCAACATTTGTACTAAACAGTGGAAGTGCATAGCACTATACCTGCTATTAACTGAACATTCTTTATCATACAAAACTGTATGCTTAAAGCTTAAAATGTAAATGAAAATTGTGAATACAAAACCATTGTTTTGAGTCTTCATAGAAGGCTTAATCTTTTTTTGCATTAAGAAAGTAAAAATTTTGGCAAATAGAAAGTGTGTTTTGGCTGTATGATTACTGATGGATTGTGATTTTTAGGTAAATGTAGATGAAATTTAAAATATAAATGAAAGTTGACAGGGATGGAAATACAGTAGGATATAGAGGATTTCTTTCTACATTATACAATACATATCACAAGAAAACAAAAAAAATTCAAATAAATTTGGAAATAATTGAATAACCCAAAAAAGACAGCAGAATAAAAGTACTATAGATGTGATAAACATCTTTTCATATTTATAACCATTTATCACAGCTTCATTCCTGTGTGTTCTTACTCCTAACTGGTGGATGACAGCGGCGCTTTTCTTCTGGTGGAGGAGTCTTCTTCTTGTATCATCTTTCAAAAAACACTGTTGTTTCAGTTTCACAAACATTTTTATTTTAAAGCTCATGAGAGTAATTTATATTTTGACAGTTAAATTGTTTTATGCTGATTTACCTTCAAAAGTACTTTCTTATTCATAAAAGTATTACTAGAGCTTCAGGGAAGGATGCATATTCAGTAACATATTCATATATGCTAGTAATGACAAACCATTGATCATTTTTGTGATGGTGATTATGATAGTTTGAGCCTGATATAAACATTCTTTTTAGATGTCCATATTTAGGTATTTATTGATAAAATAATACTCAGATTTTTGCGGGGGGGGGGTTACTGTGAATTGAACTCAGGATCTTACTCTTGCCAGGCAGGTGCTGTGCCACTGAGCTATATCCCCAGCTGATAAAATAATACTATGTGTATCAGATTTGTTCCAAAGAAATCCAGCAGGTTCTAAAGATGACATTTGTCATATTCTGATAACTGTTGAAGCTATATAATGGAAAAAGTTATTGTAGTATTTGATGTGTTGACATATTTTTATGTGGCACATACTTAATGTTTTTCTAATATATTGTTTCCTAAGGTGGTTTAAATTGTATTGCTGGGGCAACTTCCCGAAATGGTGCTTTTATTTGGGATATTCAAAAGGGCAAAATAGTACAGCGGTTTAATGAGGTAAGAAATGTTTACTGCTACTGAATAACATGACATACTATTTCACATTTGGTACATGTTTTCCCTCTTAATTTAACAGTTAATAACTTGGTGGTGTGTATATTCTTTCCATTAGTAAAGTCTCTGAGGTTATACTCATATGCCAAAATCTATCATGAGAACTGTAGTTGAATCATTTAAAGTTCCATTAGAAATTCAAAAGAATTTTAACTTATCTTCCCTCCAAATGAAACTTTGATCAAGATTCAAAATTTTATCCTTACCTGGCAAATCTGTTGATTTCTTCTTACGACATTTTTGGCATCTTGTGACCTAAAATATCTTCCCATTTGCACTGAAACAGTAGTTCTAACCTAATTCTAGCAGCAGTAGTTCTAGCCTAATTCTAGCAACAGTCTCTTATTATAAAGGACATTTCTTAGGTTCATTCAGGTCTTTTCTAGACACATCTCCAGTATCAAACTTGCTTTCCAATTTTCAACTGAAGAAAAATTAACAATATTGCCTCTAACTGTGCTGTATGTGCCCATTAAAAGAAAATGAAAGACATTAGAGAGCCATAAGTATATTTTTCGTGCCAAAGAAAAATGAAGCTGGTGGAAGGCCTCCACCCCTTACACTGAAAACATAGGGACTAGTTCTAATTTTGTATCCACTTACATAAATCTAATCCCTTTGGCTGTCAGAGAGGTGAAAACAGCAAACAGAAGATTGTCCAGAAGCTGAATCTGTATATGTATAAAGTAACCTTAAAATTCAGGATAAAAAGTCACTTTATTTTTCTCCTTAACAGCAGCCACACTTCAAGTACAATATAAAATGGAAGTGTTCTTAAATAAAACTTAGAAATGACGACCTGTCACACAGATGATGAGTGATACTCTCATGTATAAGTTATTCCTCGTGTTTAAAAAATTCTCATCAATCATCATAACTATACTCCTTGACTTTATTCAGTTGTGCAATACAAAGAAATATGTAAATATAGAGTGATTTATTAAAGGAATAATCTTTTCTAATTTTCATGATAAAAATAAACCTTTGAAATTTTAAGGAGATTATAAGTAGTATCAGTGGCTCGCCACATATATTGTATTATAGTTGTAATAGCCTGGGTTTGAAATCTACTATCATCCTTTCTAGATCCATTCAAAGGAAAAAGAATTAGGGAAACTTAAGTCTATGATGGCTGAAGAAGCAGATTTAACTGCCTGTGTCCAACAAAAAGAAATAGAGCCACACCATTTACATCTAAAACAAATTTAAATATATATTAAATATTTACACATATATTTGTATTCCACAACTGAATAAAGTCATATATATATTTAACAGAAAAACTATCACTGAAGATCCATCCCAAGGTGACTCAAGTGTTAGAATTTATATATTTATTTATTTTTAGGTTTTGCTCTTGACAGTAATATTTGTTAGTATCAGATAGAATAACTTCCTAATAGAAAAGTAATACTTAGAAGTAAATAAATAAGAGGAAAAGGGGTGAATTATTTCTTATTGATAGGTATTTTGCATTTTTTGAAGCATGGAAAAAATGGAATATTCTGCATTGCCTGGAGTCATAAAGATTCCAAAAGAATAGCAACCTGCAGTGGTGATGGTTTCTGGTAAGTAGTGTGTATGATAGCATGAAATTACCCTGTTTATTCACAGTATATTTGATGATTCCAAGTATGTATTATTGAGATTTTATTTGTATAGCTGTACCAACTACCATAAATAGTATTAATAATCCCATGTAAGCATGTGCTATAAAATAATAAATATTATAATGGTGTTTAAAAAGTACAGTATGAACCATTCATGGTCTTGAAAGTGAAAACACAACTTGAGTTGTAGGAGACATGAACTCAACACTGAGTCTCAAGTTTGGACTCAGCACATGGGGGTGGTGTTTCCATTTCACAGGTCGTTCAAGAGGTATCAGGTGCTCTAGAAACTTGTTTACAGTTTTGTATATTCTGTTATTTATAAGAGGATAAAATGTTTTTGCAAGGAGAATATGGTACTGCAAGTGGGAAATGCCTTTGTGGGGATCACACAAAGGAATTTCATTGCCCCTGTGTTTCAGAAATATGTGATTTCTTAGTGGTGTTAAGCCCTATAAAAAGGAAAAATGGCATTTGATTTTTAACACTTTTAAAATTAGTGATGTTATCATTTATCTAGGACTGAAGTCCTTTGGTGGATATAGATGCTTGTAGTTGTTGAGATATGGAAGTTCGCCTTCTGTTAGATTTTGCTAAGCTTGCTTTTTTTTTTAACCATCTTCACTTTCTAATTTCAGTAGAAAAATAGTATACATGGAAACCAAAGATTGTTTAGTAGAAAGTTTTAAAATTATCAGAAATAATAACATTAGTGATTGTTTTCCTTAAGATGTACTATTTACATGTTAGTAGATATCAAACTACAAAAGACATTCCTATGAATTTTTGATGAAGTAATACATAATTAACTTTACCATGTACTTACAGGGTATTTGCTAAATGCAGTATTCACTGACTAGACATTTGTAAGGCTTGGTCACCACCACTCCATAAGAACGTCAAAATTTTTAAGGGGCCTAATGATGTTCAAGAGTCTCCTGTTAAAAGACATTTCAATCTATCATCCATTAATATATACACAATATTTTTCCCCTAATGGATTCAATAGTCCTTGCATTGTTGCGATAAAACAGTACCAGAACTTCTTTTACGTTGGCAGTTAAATTATACAAGTCCTTGTATTGGTGGTAGGAGTTGGGAGTGTTTTTCTGAATTTTGAGTTATATTATTGACCATATGCCATGCAAATGTTACAGATTTTGTTCTTCACATGATAACTTATATGGCCAAACTTATACATGAATAAATCCACCTTAAACTACTTGATTTTAAAGCTGAAAATCTAATGCATCTATTATCTATGTCATTATTTTTAATGAATTTAAACTATATTTTCAGCTAAAAAGTTACATAATAGTTTCTATACAAAATACATTACCTTTAATTTGATTTAAGTGGATTACCATAATTATTATTCAAAATTGGCAGTATTTTAAAATTTTCCTTATTCTATGTTAGAATACTTATCTCTAAAAATTATAATTCTGATTTTTGCCCTTGAATAATGTGTTCAGTATATTATTTTCCTATTAACATATTATAATTAATTTCAGTATTATTCGAACAATTGATGGTAGAATACTCCACAAATACAAACATCCAGCTGGAGTATTTGGTTGTGATTGGAGCCAAAACAACAAGTAAGTCTTTTTTTTTTCTGAAATGAATAATAATTTCATTTCAGAGATTTTAAATAATCATAAAATTTAGTGCTATTCCCATAGTATGTGTATTATACTTACCGTTTTCTTTGGATAATATTCCCTTTACCTACCAAATAAGAAGGAGCTTTGTAAATGGTCATTTATTTGAGCTATTTTTATTCCATGAAATGGTTTGATTTGGTCTGGTTTTGTTTGGTTTTGTGGTATTGGGGCATTGAACCCAGAACCTTCTTACTGAGCAAAATCATCAACCCCCTCCCCTTTATTAAACTTCTATTTTGAGGCAAAGTCTCACCGAGGGTCCAAGTTTCCCAGGATGGGTTTGAATTTGAGATTATCCTGCCTTAGGCTCCCAGAGTGCTGGGATTACAGGCGAGTGCCACCACCCTTGGCTCCATAAAGTTGTTATGTGATTTAGAAATACTGCTTTCCTGCTCTCAGAACAATTTTCTGATACTTTGCTAAAAGGTACACTGCTAATTAATGAGAAATAGATATAAGTCCATCTTGTGTACAGGTTTCTACTATAGAAGTGTGGTCTTTCCTCTAATGTATTTTAGATGTCTATGGAATGGTATCATTCCTCCATAGCCTTCCATTGTCCCCCACCTCAGGCTAATGCCTCTGCAAAATGGAGAATTTCCCAAATTGGAGAATTTAAGTGGTTGGTTGTGAAAGGTCCACCTTACTGAAAAGCTGAAAAGCATTTGTTCTGTAAAACATCAGCTTAGGTTTAAAATTAGATCCAAATGAAATCCCACTAAAATTGAACCTTTAGCTCACTGCCTAAGAATTTTGTATTTCAAACTTGTATTTTATAGTATTTATATCTAAAAAGTCAAACTACTTACAGATATTGTCAGAAACATGAATTATGCTTTTCTCTACATGTGGGAAATGTATGGGTAAATGCTAAAACTTTATTATATTTCAGTTGTGAATAAAATCACATATTATATAAAATGCACTTCTTCAGAACAGGGATTTAGCTCAGCAGCACAGTACCTGCTTGGCAAGCACAAAGTTGTGCATTTGATTCCGGTATAAAAAAAAAGGTACTTCTTCCTATAAATAGAGAAGAATTTTTGCATTGTTAAATTATGCACAAACTGAGCTGATAGGTAACCCAAAGACTGATGATTCCTAATAAAAACTCAAAGCCAGAATTCTTAGCCTTTTCTTTTTGCAACCTTCAAATCTCCAGTTCTTTTCAGCCACCAATGTCTGCCTTATTCCCCATTTAAATATTCTCTTCCAAATATTCCCCTGCCACTAAACCAATAATATTTGGTTTTCCTCAAAACACTTCTTAATTTCTGAATTTATATTTTTTATCTCTTTCTTTCTCCCCACCCTACTTTCTCTAATTTGCACCGGTGTAAACATTTAAAGCATAGATCTGAGCATACCATTCCGCTGCTAAAATCCTTCAAGAGTTTCCCATTGTTAACAGGGTACAGTGTAGACTTTTGTCAGGCCCCATGAGGATCTTCCTGTGCAGTCTGATTTCTGTGTATATCGATAATCTCATCCTAATTCATGCTCCACTTTGTCCTAGTATCCGGTCTTATTAACTTTCAGTTTCTTGAAATATCCAGCTAATTTTCACCTCAAGCCTTCACCTGGAACTTCCCCCTTTATTTAAAATTCTACTCCTCACCCCAAACCATATACCCTATTTAAATCATTGCTACCTACTTTTCTGCTCTTAGCTCAAAACCTTTTACAAAAAAGTCTCCCTGACCTCAGTATTAGGTAAAATTCTTCTATTATGTGTCTTTGGGCACTTAGAGTAATAAAAGTAGAATTTGAATTGTATAATTAATTCTGTGTTAGTTGTCTCAGTGTAAGCTCATGAACTCACTATGTTACCTATGCTTAGCGTAGTATTCTTAGCCAAACACTGTGTCCCTTGAAAAAGACTGATGCTCAGTAAATACTTGTTAATATACAGATGAGGAGAATTACCTTGGGTGTGAGTAGTAAAACAGTTTTACATTCCTTCTCTGTTTTACAAAGTGAATATGCATTTGGACAGTTGAAATAGAAATTAGATTTTAATGCAATAGATTTAGTTGATTAAGAAAATATTTATAAATATGCTATGACATTATACTGAACTGTCATGCTTACTGCCAAGCATACTTCATAAATTTCATTTTAATTTTAAAAACCTTTTTTATAATGTTCTACTTGTATGAGTTTACACTTTGTATATTAGTAAGCAAGTAAAATACCTTGAACTTATCCAATTTCTTTATAAAATATCTTCAGTATACACTTTGGAAATCTTTATTTGCATTCTTTGCACATTCGTGATACTCCCATTTTATATTTATCTGTATCTACATTTACATAAATATATTCATATATACATATATATATCTGTATTGTCTCAGTCACTTTCTCATTGCTGGAATGAGGTACCTGACACACACAGATTAAAGAAGGAGAGGTTTACTTTGGCTCCAGTTTCAGTCCATACTCTTCTACTCCAAGACAGGACCATATGCCAAGGGTCTGGCACAGGAGAGCTGCTGACTTCATGGAGTCTAGGAAGCAGAGCAAGAAGGGTAGAGCCAGGCAGGGTTTACCCACCTACATCACACGCTCAGTAACTGCCTCGTCCAACCAGACTCACCTTGCAACAGCAAATCCACTAGAGTGCCTCAGAATCCAATCATCTTCCCAGAGCCTCCAACTATGAGTGCTTAAGGCTTTGGGGAGACATCTAGATATAAAATATAACATGTATGTTGCAAACTATATTCTCCAGAATGTAGAACCTGGCTGGTTTAGCAGTGGATTTTAGGAAGGTAAAATCTTGGCACGGAAGTTTACAGAATGTTATATTTTTGCATGTTGGTGTAAGTAAATCTGAGAATGATAATTCATGTGACAAAACCATTAATTTGAAGATTTGGAAGAGTTTTGATCGTGTCTGGCTTCCCAAGTGTATAATTTTCCCTCTTTAGGGTGAGGGAATTGTTTATCTGCGGGATAAAATGGATGAACCTTAAGCAGAAAGTGTTCTGCCAGATACACAACTTTAATAGGCTTGCCTGGCCTTCCTTATTGCTCTCCTATCACTATTCCAAGTGTGACCAGTAGGGTGCAAGTAGTTGCCTACTATACTCACTTGAGGGACCAAAAAATATTAAAGAATCATATTATATTTCTGGAAATCCTTAATTGAATCTACCAAAGCATCTCAAGGAAGGGAGGGTACAAAAGGAGAACGGGAAACTGAACAGAGATTTATTATCTGATGAGACAGCCCTGATCTGCAGAGAGGTTTTGCAGAATACTTCTGGGAGTTGGGGTAGAGGGACAACATTGTTGTTTGTACCATACCACAGAAGGTGTGACAGATACTCAGAGCATACAATAATAATCTGATAGTAATAAACAAATCAAGGCACTCATCATGTGGGACCTATCTTAAGTCAAAATAGTTATAAAATAGAAAGTTTCAGAGATGTTCAAGAAGTTATGAGTCTGGACATGCTTAAAAAAGAACTTACAGAAATGTAAATAGTCTTCTAAGATAAAACAAAATATAACTTCAACCAATTTAGAAGGAACATTGAGAAAGAACCTCTTTCCCTACTGAAACAGTTTACGCAAATGTGAAATAACATAACTATACATATTTTTATATAGACAAAAGTGTGATCAAAATACACAGTGAATCTTTGTATTAAAAATACAATAGAAGACACATTGCCATTCATACCCCTCAAACCCTCCCCCTCATTGCAAAAATATTTATTCTGTTGTTCTTGTCACTGTCTGAAGCAGTTCTGTAAGTTCTTTTTCATATCTTAATTTTTTTTATCATGGCTGCCTAGATGTTCTAAGGGCATTCAACACATTTCCCTTTCACAGTCATTTTCATTTGGGGGAAAAGCCAGAAGTCACACAGTGCCACATCTGTTGAATAAGGTAAATGAAGACACATTTCAATTTTTTTGCCAGCCTGTATTTTTATTGGATAAAATTAGATATCAGCATTTGTTGTATTTTTATCAGACCTCATCAAGATAAGAAGGCATCCAGAAATATTTCAGAAAGTGGCAAGATAATGGGATAAATGTGTTCCAACTGAGGAGAAATATTTTGAAGAGGCTTAAAGGCAATATGTATTTTACTGTAATTTTTAATGTAAACATTCACCATATATTTTGATCATCCCTTACATAAGATTTTAGTCTAATTTGATTAAGGAAGCAGAAAAATCCTGTCTTGAGACATTAGAACTGTTGTACATTATTAGCAGTAAATAATATTAAAATGGTCACATTTTAATTGATGACATTTCAGAGACATGATAGCCACTGGTTGTGAGGACAGAAACGTTCGTGTCTATTATGTGGCCACCAGCTCTGATCAACCACTGAAAGTGTTTAGTGGCCACACAGCAAAAGTCTTCCATGTGAAATGGTCTCCTCTGAGGGAAGGGATTCTTTGCAGCGGTTCTGATGATGGGTATGTATTTGGGGATTCTAATTTTCTGGTCCTTAAAATTGTAAGTTTTTATTTTCCCAAAAATAACACATATTTATAAGATCAAGTAAGTAGCTTCAAGTAAATTCAATCCAGCCTAAATTTAAAAGCTGCCATTCTTATATTATCATTATGTTCATAATTTTTATTTTATTATTTTGATTTTAATGGGTGCTTATTTCTAGCTTATTAGCAAGAAAGTTAACACAAACAAAAAAAAAACCAAAAGAATATGTGGAGAAAGGGAAGAGCCAAAACAAATAAATCTCTGTAAGTAGAGATCAGTTTGTTTTTCATGTTTTCATAACTTTCACCAACAGTAGGATAAAAGCTGTTCATGAATTTTGACATGAAGAGAAAGCATTTTAGAATGAAGAGTGATTAACATTCTTCTTAATTTGTGAGAGTTTCTGAAATCTTGTTCATATTTTATATTCAAAAGGATGTCTTTACTTAATGCAGTTGGTTTAATCACTGTTTGAAGATGGGAAAGTTAGGTAAGAAAATCTTATTTTGTCCATGTAAAAGTGACAACATGTAGTCAGCATGAGTTTACTGTATTGAATAATTGTTTTTCACTGTTAAAACTGTTACCTAAATTAATATTTTAGAGAAAGAATTGAGATTTTTGTGGGTTATAACTTAATATTTTTTCTAATTGTTACCATGTGAAAGTGAATATGCTTTATTTATAAGATTATTCTAGTCTCAACAGCTAAATTCTATTCAAAAACTGATGAGGAATATTTTCAGAACTAACAGTCATCATTTTACTGATTTGTAATAGTGAGAATGGGAAGTGTTTACTAAATTTGGGTTGTTTGTTCCTTTAGCAGTCACTGGTAATACAGATAAAGGTTACATCTCACTAATGTTATCTAGCAACCTTAAATCAAGATAAAACATACAGGGAAACCATTAATTATCACTGTCCTCATATCATACATCAGCCTGCTAAGCCTAGGGAGTTTTTATATCTAATAGAGCATGTAAAAGCCTTTCTCGTTTTTTTGACCAAAAACCATATATTGTGACTTCAAAGCAAAAGTACTATATCATTTAGTGGCTCATACAATAATACTAAGTTATTTTCATTGGAGATTCTTAAAACATTGTAGCAAACTGATTTACTGGATTGATGAACCTATAAATATGATGTGATTATTAAATAACATCCATCTTTAGAATTTAAAAATTCCATAATATATAAATAACTTGAATGCTCATAAGTTATTGCTTTTTATGTCATCTTAATTTCTCTTTGATTATATATGTTCTAGATTGTTTCATTTTAAGGAAGCAATTTTTTGTATACAAATTCTTAATCAGTATATTTACCATGAGTAGCAAATGACCAGTAAAATTCAAAAAGAAAACCCCACGTTGGTATAAAATAGCTCTGGCATAGTTAAATTTCACTTCCATATGCTATGAAGAAGAAAACATTAATATATCTTGAAACATGAAATGCATATTAAATATACTAAACAGTCTAATTGTACTCTGTTAAAACTATGTTAATAATTTGGATAAATGCTATTTTCACTATACACATAAATATCCTCTTTTCAGTTCTGTTCGAATCTGGGATTATACTCAAGATGCTTGCATAAATGTTCTCACCGGACACAGTGCACCTGTGAGGGGATTAATGTGGAACACTGAGATTCCATATCTACTCATCTCTGGCAGCTGGGACTATACTATAAAAGTATGGGACACACGGGAAGGAACTTGTTTGGATACTGTGTGTGATCATGGTGCAGATGTATATGGTAAAGTGTTTCTCATGTACTTGTTATTTTGACATGTTAATGATGCTTTTCATTTCTGACCAATACAGTATTTTTATTTGTGATACTAGGGATTGAACCTTTCATGCTTACCTACATTCCCTGCCATATATATATATTTTTTTTATTTTGAGATGGGTCTTGCTAAATTTCCCAGGTAAGACTCAAGCTTGGGATCTTCCTGCTTCAGTCTCCCAAGTGTTGAGATTATAGGCAGAACAATCACACTGATGGCTATTCAGTATTTTTAAAGAAATCTTCAGGTAGTTTATTCTAAAATAATATTTGTATCATTTTTAAAAATACATCTTTAAGCCTGGCTTGGTAACATCCACTTGTCATCTCAGTGCTGGGAAGGCTGAGGCAGGAAAATCATTATGAGTTCAAGGCCAGCTTAGGCTACAAAGTGAGGTCAAGGCCAGCCTACACTACATAGACAGACCCTGTCTCAAAAAATATAATAAACTATACATGTTTATTGAAATACCAGAATGTACAAAAGCTAAACTGTCAGAAGATAACTATTGCTAGTACTGCAGTGTCTTCTTTCAGCAAGTGTGTACCTGTAGTTCAGTGTCTACCCACATGCAGTGCATACCTACACCTATGCAGAAATACACAACTACTTAGATGTGTTCGGTTTTCTCACTGCATTACCATCAGCCCAGATATGAATTGTAGAAAAGGAAATGAACAATGGAGTAGTTATTTAAGCCACTCTCAATTTTTTGGATAGTAAAGATAATGTCTTGTTCTGTAAATAATACCAAATTTTCTAGTATAATTGAGTTAGTATGAAAAACAAGTTAGTTATCTTTTGCATATCATTTTGCCTCTCATTTGCATTTGTATTTATTTTCATTCCTAAGTCTTGATGGGAGTGAGTGGTGGATTAAGAATTCAAAAATTATTCCTTAGGAAAAGTAACCCAAAACTAGTTATTCAAATTCATGTGCTTTATCCCAATAGCATTTTTAGCTGAAGTAATGTGGGGTTGAAGGTAGAGAATCCTTTTCTTTTATATTCTAAGTTGAAAGATTGCTAACTTTCTTTCTCTTGTAATTAGAACCTTCAGTTACCCTTGTAATAAAGCATAGATACTGTGTACCCCATTGGTACATGCACTGCTTAATCTAATAAAATATAATTTCAGCATTTTCACCCAGGACCATTTACTTTCTAATAATTACTGAATTTTATATCCATATTTACATACTGTAGTGCATAATTTGTTACATTCTTATATTATCTGCCAAGGTACTAATTAAATGCAAGTAGAAATTTAACTCTGTGAACCTTTCCGTTATCTACATTATTTCTTCAGAACACCAGTTGTGTAGTTTTTTGAGGTGGACACCTAAGTAAAAACTGTCTTCTAATGTTTAGTTAAAATTAGTTTTTTTCCCCACCAGGTTTAACATGCCACCCAAGCCGTCCCTTCACCATGGCATCTTGCTCCCGTGATTCTACAGTGAGACTCTGGTCATTAACACCTCTGATCACTCCTTTACAGATAAATATTTTGGCTGACAGATCTTGGGAAGAGATTATCGGGAATACTGGTATTGAACATATTGTGCTTCTATTTTTTTCTAAAGACTGTAAGGAATTGTTTGTCGTTTAAAGACTATAAGGAATTGTTCCTTACTGAATTATATCTCTTAAACAGATTATGCTATCGAACAAGGCGCTCCCCCTCTGTTGTGTGGTAAAGTGTCAAGAGATATCAAGCAAGAAATAGACAAGTTAGCTGGTAATACTCCAGTGAAAAAACTAAAATGGTTTTCAGAATGTTTATCAGTAAGTTTTACAGAAATTAAATGTGAACGTGTTCCCTTTAACCAAAATGAATTGTTACAGCTGTTCTCCTTAAGTTGTCCCATATTTGTATTCATTCTCCTAATTAAGTGGCTCTTTTTAACATAATCTTTACAGTAAGCAAATATAAAACCAGAAACAAAAATGAAATCATGTATAATATTTAGTTCAGTTTTTCAATTTACATTAAGTACGCATTATAATATGTTTGAAAATGAAAAATGCTACAAGGATTTTTATTCATTTGATTATTCTGTATCAACCTTTTAGCCTCCCAGTGGTAGCGACAATTTGTGGAACTTGGTTGCTGTGATAAAAGGACAAGATGATAGCTTACTTCCTCAGAACTACTGCAAAGGAATAATGCACTTGAGACATCTGATTAAATTTAGAACAGTAAGTAGATCATGCAATATGATATATTGAAGCAATTTTTCCCTTTTTCTTTTAAAGTAGGAAAATTATAATAATTAGATATGGTCAGATTGATAGACTGAAATAAATTAACATGGAGATAAATCTTCCCTAAGCTTATCATCACATCATGAATTATTTTAGAATGCATTAGGATACCCACACTTTTGAGAGCTGGACTCATGAATTCTTCAAAGATCACTTGGAACATCTTGAAAGGCTTTGTTTTTACCCTGCTGCCAGATGATTGTGAAATGTGGACTATTCTGATTCTCATTTTAGAGAATCTAATGGCGATCTGCTGGCACATGTTCTATTAGAACTCATGATAACATAGATGTTAATGAATGTCAATACAGAATTACTAGTTACCTTATAAAAGGGGCAATATCCAGTATCACTGACGAAATCTGTCCTGGGACCAGGAAGAAATGGTTGACTATTGGAACATGGAGGGAATTATGCCCGGAATGTGGTCATACAGAACAATTATTGTAATGATGATGAAGTACTTTCTTAAATCTCTAGTTGAACATCGAATGACTATATCTGAAAGATCTATTGACAGCGAAGGTGCCAAAGAGAGCCACATATTTTTTTAATTATCATTGAAAGCTCTTATTTATTCATTCATTTGTTCATCTGTCTTACTTGGTGTATATCACCTTACCACTGCCTTTTGGTCTCTGGGCATATATATAACCACAGACTCTGGAGAGGCTGCAGCCTCCTCTCTCCTAGTCTCCCCACGTGCACCCCAAAACGTTATTTTTAAAAACACATCATATTTTATAGACAATCAGTACTGATTTTAATATTTAATTCTCAGTGCCATATGCTTTTACCATGTCTAGTTCTTAGTACAATAATTTTTAAAATTGTGCTTTCTTTTTTACTAGTCTGAAGCCCAAGAACTAACAACAGTGAAGATGTCTAAATTTGGTGGTGGTATTGGTGTTCCTTCAAAAGAAGAAAGACTGAAAGAAGCTGCTGAAATACACTTGAGATTAGGACACATTCAGCGATATTGTGAACTAATGGTTGAACTTGGAGAGGTAATGTGCTAGTAAAATAAATTAAGGAGCCTATCTAGTATTCTAAGTATTTAAGAATATACTTAATTCTGTGTATTAAAAATATGAAGCTTGTTTTTTCTCATCCAGTTGATTCGATGCTGATCTGAGATTGGGTGGGTACCCTAGGATAATGGTCAGGAATGCCGGGAGTCTAAGCTAATAACATCAGCATCACTTTGAACACGCATGTCTCGTTCTAGACCTGCAGAATCACAAACTCTAGGAATGAAGCCTAATGATTTACGTTTTTATAAGTCCTTCTGATTATTCTCATGCAGGATGAATTTTAGGAAGCACTGCCTGAGTGGCTAATTTGCGTATACTGGAATCCCATTGTACACTGTCCTGAAGAAGGGATTTCACTGGTAAAGGGAACTCATAACTCTCATCATGGTTTTTATAGAGGAGTTAACAAAACAGTTTTCACAGAAAGATTAGGATGAATCTGTGCTATTAACGTTCAGGAGAGTGGCTTCCTTCCCTAGGGGGACAGTGGCTAGAGTGGAACATGGGGAAGGAGGAGCTTCTGTTACTTAATCCTGGGTGCTAATTCCATGCATATATGCTGTCTCTGAAAACTGTTTAGCCTTTCCCCCTTCCTGCTTACATATTTTAGCTCAACAAAAATTCTACCAAAACAAAGGACAACATGGTGTGAACATAGTTATTTAATAGTTGGTTATTTTTTGTAATGTCTAGGTTAATTAATTTTGTTACTACAAAACATAATATTAAGAATAGTTGTAAGGGGCTGGGGATTTAGCTCAGCGGCAAAAGGGCCTGCCTGGCAAGCGCAAGGTCGTGATTTCGGTTCCCGGTACCGGAGAAAACAAAACAAAACAAAACAAAACAAAACAAAAGAATAGTTGTAAACAATATAAAGTAAAACAAAGCAATAATTATGTTAAAATATATCAAAATGAAATATAATTTATTTTCCTATATACTGAAACAATGAGTTACTGCTTGACTTGAAATATTACCATATGCCATTTTAAAATGTTACTGAAAAGGCATTGTAAATTATAAAGTATTGAATTTAGAAGCAATATAAAATGTGTATTTATGAAGTAATAAATATTTGACTTAAAATTCACTTTTTATTTAGGGTATTATTAGAAAGCTAATCTCGGGGCTGGGGATTTAGCTCAGCGGCAAAAGCGCCTGCCTGGCAAGCGCAAGGTCGTGAGTTCGGTTCCTGGTACCGGAGAAAAACCAAAAAAAAAAAAAAAAAAAAAAAAAAAAAAAAAAAAAAAAAAAAAAAAAAAAAAAAAGAAAGCTAATCTCTTAAAACACACAAAAAGAAATAAATGCATTTTGATAGAACAGTGTGCTTTACATTTCTGAGTTTGTGAGGGTATGTGTAATTGTTAAAGTATTTAAAACCTTTCTCATGGATCTGTTTATAAAAGGTAATTTTATTGTACAGATACACTGGAGTTAATGGTTCATAACATTGTGTTTGAAACTTTTTAGAAAAGCAGATCTGCTTATAATGTCTCATAATCATCTCCCTATGACCAGTTTCTATTTAAGTAAGCTTAATACTGTGGTGATAATCCAGCATTCCACCTTTTCACTTACAAGGTATAAATTCATTGAAAGACCTTGGGGACTGCAAAGTTAATTTCAATCTCAAATTTTTCTTCCATTATCCCTACTATAATAAGGACATATTTCCCCAATAGCATATATTTATTTTAAACACATTTAAGGTACCATTTAGGTACAGTTATTTTAAATATGTAATTTTAAAAATGATCCATTGGACATAGCTGTAGGTGGCTGTGGCAGCGTCAGCAAAAGGAACCAACCAAGAATTTCCATGTCAGTGACAGGGACTGGATTTGCCATGACAAGAGATGTGGAAAGGAAACTTCACTAGAAGAACCAGGTGTAATGCATGTGGTTATGAGAAAACAGCTGAGGTCAGGATGGTACAAGCTGGGGGCCCTGAAACGAAGGACTGGCAGGAAAGAGCTAATGACTGGCAGTGTAAAGCATGCAGTGATGTGTGTTGGGCCAGAAGACCAGAGTATAACGTGTGTAATACACCAAAGTATGCTCAGATACAAAAAGAGCAGGATGTGGTGGGGGTTTTAATGAAAGAGAAAACGTTGAATGTATAGAAAGAGAAGAATCTGACAGGGGCTGGGGATTTAACGCAGTGGCACAGTGCCTGCCTGGCAAGCGCAAGGTTGTGAGTTCGATTCCCAGTACTGGAAAAAAAAAAAAAAAAGAAAGAAGAATCTGACAGAAAATATGACGAGTTTGGATATAAAAAGAAAAAGTACAGAAGAAAGGCAGTTGGTCCTGCACCTGTATTAAAGGAAATGGACAATAAAGAATCAGAAGAAGAGGATGAGGGTGCAGAATAGATCAGGGTGAGAATGAGGATGAAGATGTTGCTGATCTCTCAAAATATAGTGATACCAGTGAAAAAGAAGTTATAAAAAATCTAACAGAAGAAGTCAAAGTCTCGATCTTCATATCTTCATCATATTTATCAAGCTCAAGGTCTAAGTTCAGGTCCCCTTCAAGAAGTTCTTCCGGTTCACAGTCAAAATCTCGGTTCAGTGATAGAGAACATTTGAGATCTCGTGGGCTTGAAATTAAGACCCAGCTCCAGGTCCCATAGGGGCTCTTCTTCCCCACAAAAAAGATCTTATTCAAGTTATCATGTTCTGAGAGGAGCAGAAAGAGAAGTTATTCTACCTCTTCAGCTCCTGGTGATCCCAAAAAAAAGACAGACAAGATCATGGTCACCCAAAAGCCAGGTCATTGGTGAAAACACTGAACAGTCCTGAGCCCCAGGCCAACCCCTCCAGAGCACCACTGCTTTATGCCCGCACAACAGGTCATCTTCTGGATCATCCATTTTGGTTCCCGTTCGAGTTCAAAAAAGAAATAATAAAATGCAGTACAGAGCATAAAACAGTTTTGAGGAAGCTGATGTCTTACTTGGTCAAAAGTGTTAAATCTGCTAGTAGAGGTGCATGATGCCTTTATTGTTTTTCAGAATAATATAGTGTGTTTATTTGTGAAATTAAAAGTAAATTGCATTTTAAACCAGTTTTGCATCATCACATTTAATGCAGACAAATCGTGTGGATTGCAGAAAGAGCAAGGTACTATTCACTTCCCTTTCTGACCCACAATTTGGGTAAGGACAGAAACTCTTAATAGTTTATCTGTTCTCTACTAAAGTAGTTACCTATATTTCAAAATGTTTATCCTGAGTAAAAGTTTAAAAGGGTTTGCGCATTGTCTTTAAAAAAAAAAATCTAGTTACCAAATACAGTAGGTTAGAAGAGGCTAAATAGTACTTGACAGACAAATTGAAGAAAGATTTTGAAGGGCTTTTCAGTTTTTGTTTTTGTTTTTTGGTGAAGGGCCAAAAAAGATGTGAATTGCAGTGAACACTTTTCCTTGAGAGGTGTAACTTTAAACATACTGCGTAACATTTTCTTCTAATTAGCAATTGAATGCTATTGCTGCATGATAAAAACAAGAATCATGATTTTTCCTTTTCACTTGAGAAAACTTACTGCTTACAATGCTTTCAGAGTTTTATTTCTCAGAATAAAATCTAGTCACTTCAGCTCCATTTTTGTTTTCTGGTTTGCAAATAAGATTTCTCTTAACTGTATTTTCAGTGACAATGCAAGGTAAGGATATGGAGGGAAATCAACTGTTGTGCTTGGGGTCTTTTGTTATGGGGTACTGATTTCTCTTTTGTTTTTAACATTATATGCCACAGTTTAAATAAAAACAAGATGTTCAGTAGACAGCCCAAACAAAATTATATGTTTTTATTTTAAAGTGCTTTTAGCTGATCTAAAAATGAATACAAAGATCTAGAAATATTTTGGTTATATTTTACAGTGAGCTTCTCCCTGTTTTTCTTAGTTTTCCTTGCCACAGTTACTATAGCTTACACAAGAATTTTTACTCTTGTGATTGTTCCTCAGACTTTCCGAAAGTCCACCTTCTAAGTTGCCCAGATGGTCATCTGGATTCTGCATTACCATTGGTTTATTCATGTGCTTTCTGTATTTAAAACTTCCATTGAATTAAGCAATTGCAAGTTATCAATTTAGCTGATAGGAGTTAACACATGATTCAAATAATTATGGTTTCATTTGGTTTACCTAAGATGTACTACTTCATTTCACAAGGAACTGTTGCTGTAGAAAAATGTAAATAAAATGGGTGCATCAAGCAAAGAAAAAGATCTGTTTAACATAATGTTAAAGTTAATTGTGAATTTTCTATCCTTAATTGTGGTAGAACTCCAGTGTCTTGGAGAAACTTAATTAAAATTACGTTTTTGACTCACATAGTGGTATTTCTGTATATTTTCTTCTTGGTTCCATTTTAGCCTTGTATTTGGCAAAATCCATAAAACAGTCATAATCAGCTTTGCTTGAATAGTGACTCTTTCAGTAGCAGTCTAATTTTTAAAGTATGGCAGGTATTCCTAATTAAAAGGAAGATATGACAACAAATAAAATTTATAAAAAGGAGAAAGCAAAGAACGAAAATATAAGTTAATCGTATACTTGCTCAATATAACTAATAGTGGAATAAAATTTTCAGTTTTATTTTGAACAAAAAATACTATACAGCAAATTACTCTGGTATTGCTGGAAGATAAGTTGCAATATTTTCAAACTGAATATTTGACTTACTTTCCCTTCTAACGCCTTTCTTTTCCTCCATTTTATTCTGTCCATGTGTCCTTGCCTCTTTCCATCTCTTCTTCTATGTTTGGAAGTGGATTTTCCCTGCTGAATCAGAAAGGTTTACATACTTTATAATATATTAGTATTTATTCTATAGGGAATGCAGTAAGTTGAATACCAAAGAGTTCTAGTAAATCCAAGAACTCTTAAAAATTCTGTAAATATGAATTCATTTGTTAAAAGTCTGTTAAGAATTGCACAGTACAATCAAAAATAGATGTTTCTGGTTTTTTGCCTCTTATTTCAGTGGGACAAAGCTCTGTCAGTTGCACCAGGGGTCTCTGTGAAATACTGGAAGAAGTTAATGCAGAGGTAAGGCAGAGGGTCTGTGTCTAAATAGATGTTTTAAAAGCAATTGTGAGAATAGATGCAATATATAAATATGGTAGTAGCTCTTGGATTTGTCATCCTTCTGTTTTCTTAACTAATAAGTAAATTTTCTCTCTACTGACATAATTAGTAAATTGGCTACAAATCATTTTGTTATTATTATCATTGTCTTGACATCTAATGAAGAGAGCAGAAAGTAAATTTCTCCATACCATTGGGTGAGTAGACATCAGTAAACACACTGACTGATTAGTATATTGATACTGAAATACAAGGCAAAAGAGTTTCTGAAGGTTTGTAGAATGCTCTACTGGAAATAATTGTAACTCTTTTCTCTGGAGACACTAATTTCTGCAATTCCCTCTTCTTGGGTATGAGTGAGGTTCCAATGATAAAGGATTATCTGGCCAGTGAGGAAACAACTCAGTGTCCTTGTCCTAGAAGGCTATGGCAACAAGTTCCTTGTGCGGGTGTATTAGTCTTCTAAATTTGCCATAACTAATTACCACAACTTGGGTGGCTTGAAACAACAGAAATTTATTCTCTCACAATTCTGAGGATTAAAATTCCAAGATCATTTTATTAATAGAGTTGGTTCCTGTTGGCTGTTGGGCTCAGGGGGAAAATCAGTTCTGTGTTTCTCTCCTAGCTTCTGGTCTTTGGCATCTTGTGGTTTATAGACACATCAACCTTGTGTCTGCCTCATACTTATATTGCACTATCTGTCTCTGTAAGTAACTTGCCTTTTCTTAGAAGAGTACAACATAGTGAATTTCGGGCCTACCCTCTCCTAATACAGTATAATACCTCATTAATTTAATAAGTTACATAGACAAGGACCCAAGTTCATTTCTGTATTTTTACATTCACAGGTATCCTGGTGTGGAATCTCAACACATTATTTAAACCCAAAACCTACAATATTCTATTCTATTCTGTCCTATCCTATCCTATCCTATCCTATCCTATCCTATCCTATCCTATCCCATCCCATCCCATCCCATCCCATCCCATCCCATCCCATCCCATCCCATCCCATCCCATCCCATCCCATCCTATTCTATTCTCACCATATTTTTATTTACAGCCCACTAAGTGACAGTCATTGTTCTGGGCCTATAATGTATTATTCAGAGTAGTCATCTTGGTTCTGACAGTAAAAACAGAAATGTGGATTTTTCTTTTATAGGATATGTGTCTTGGTTACTTTTCTCTCGGTGCTGGGACAAAATACTTGATGTCCAGAATTAAGGAAGGAAAGGTTTATTTAGCTTACAGTTTGTGGAGGTTTTTAGCTTACAGTTTGTGGAGGTTTCAGTCCATACTTGGCTGGCTACAAGGCAGAGTGGCACATGGCAGAGGGCTACAGCTCATGGTGGCAGAACACAGCGAAAGCAACAAGCACAAAAGGGAGGAATGGCCGCAAGCAGCCTCTTCCTTTCCCTTACATATTCAAACTTCCACCCCAGGGAGGGTGTAGCTCTCACACCCATAATCATTCAAACTCTAAAAGCCTGCCCCATAACCGCATGAGGCTTTGGGGAGACACACAGACACAAACCATAACAATATGGTTTAGGGAAATATTAAATTGCTACTTATACACACAAAACTCAGTGGAATCTAAGCATGATTTATTCTTTTCCACAGAAAGCAAACTGTTCCCTTGCACCTACTCTCCTATCAGTTAAACAAGTTGGCTCTCACCTTCTGTGGACTCTGAGAATCCTACATATGTCTCAATTTCTATGACCTCACAACACACTTGTGATTGTAACTGTTCCCACTGAATCCTTAATAAAGGCAAGTTAGTGGTGCATACTTATTTCATAAGACATTGTTTCAAACTCAGCAAAAGCGTGATTGAATCCCATTTAATACCAAGGTAGAGCCATTCAATGTCAGTAATTTGTAGAATGAAAGTAATGATTATTTGATATTCTATATGATTGTTAATACAGTTTTCAAGCATATACCAATATTATTATGCCACTACATTGCTTTTTAAAGTTTTATCTGTACGAGTACATGTCTGCGGTACATAATGTGTGCATTCCGTATGAGTTGGTACATGTTCACAGCACATACTAATTCCTGCGTTCCTTTTCACTCCACTGTCTTCCTCTCTGGGTTTCCTGAGGCCCTTCCCATTTGAGAAGAATCTAGCTCCTTACTTCCTATTGTCTTTTCTTTTGAATTGTAGTGTCATATGTAAGAGAAACCATGCAATATTTAATCTTGTGTGTCTGATTTATTTCACTTAACACTATGGTCTCAAGGTGCCTCTATTTTCCTACATGACTCAAGTCTTCGCTTTATTATAATAGAGCACTACTCCATTGTGTGTGCTTACAAGGTTTTCTTTACCAATTTGTCAGTTGATGGACATAGAGTTTCCAAGATTTAGGTATTATGAATTTTGTAAACATGGGCATGCATATTTCACTGTACCATGATATCTATAATTCTTTCAGGAAGAGCCCATGAGGAGAATAACTGGGTCAAATTAAATTTCTGGTTTTAATTTTCTGATTTTCACATAGTTGAACTAGTTTACACTTCCCCCAACAGTGTAGAAGAGTTCTTTTCCCCTGTAGTCTCACCAGCAATTTTTATTATTTGATATCTTGATGATGACAATTCTTTCTGA
This sequence comes from Chinchilla lanigera, assembly GCF_000276665.1. NCBI lineage: Eukaryota > Metazoa > Chordata > Mammalia > Rodentia > Chinchillidae > Chinchilla > Chinchilla lanigera. The sequence goes on along the minus strand of NW_004955403.1, from coordinate 31,579,749 downwards.
GATAAGATGGAATTTCAGTGTTGTTTTAATTTGCATTTTGCTAATGGCCAGATTAGAGAGGTCATCACAGTATGAAGAGACCAGTTAGACAGCATATGGACAGACACATCAGGAGACAGCAGTAGCATGGAGGTCTTGTGTGGTGTACAAATGAAGGAGAGTGGTAGGCAGATTTCACACATATTCAGGAGTTAAAATTAACTGGAAATGTTACTAGGAAGCTGTCATGAGTAATTTCTAAGTTTTATATTTGAAAAACTGCAGAGGCTAATGTGCATGGGGATTTTGAAACAAAACAAACAGCAACCAAAACTAAAACAGAACAAGAAAACAATCCTCTGAAGAGAGTATTTGAATCCAATGGGATGCAAGATCCGTAGTTGTCTTTGGACATGTCGAATTGGAGATCCCTTTGTAACTTCAGTAGTAATGTCAAAAAGGCAATCTTTATTCATTAACCAAAGAGGAAATCTGCACACAGTAGAGGATACTGTTCACTTTAGTATGAGCTGTTGAGGCAGAAAGAAAGAGACTGAAGGAAGCAAGATTAGGAGTTAAGTGGCGCAGGGCGAGGGAGGGCAGGAGGCGGATAGGTGTATATGTAGTTCTTCCAGTTCTGCTTTACTTATTTTTTCTTTTCTTTTTTGTGCATGTATTTCTTTTTAAAAGTATATGCTGACAGTACATAACTTTTACATTCCCCGTGGGGGGTTGGTACACGTACAAAAAGTCTTAATTACAGTTTTATCCCTTTCTTGCCCCTTCTCCCCCATCTGCTGTCCCCCTTCCCATTTAAGAAAGACCTATCTGACTACTTCCTATTATCTACCTTTTGCTTTACTCAGCCAACATCTGATTTTTTCTCCTGCTCCTTAATCTACATCTCTTAATCTACATAGAATGGACTCCCCACAAACCTTGAGTTTATAATTCATAGGTCATTCAGAGAGGCTGCTTGGCAGTCTCTCCGGAAAAATAGAATGTTGTTTCTAAACAGATCTTTTTAAAGCAACTTGTGTCTAAGCAGCTATAATGAGGAAATCAGGATTACACAGGAAAGATGCAGCTCCTGGGTGTGCCCCAGTCACTCTGTGCCCTGGAGACTGCGAACAGGGAGCTAGCCAAGCCTAAAAGTTATGTCTTTACCTTCCCAAAGATTAGAAATTGAACTTTAATGTGTTTTCAGTGTGTGAATTAAACATTCTAAGTTATTTTCAAGGAAAACTAAGCTTGAATTTCAAGGACAGGATTAATTAGATTGATCATTTAGAAGCTATCTAGGGGCTGGCCAGGAAGGAAGACATGCAGACAAGCAGAAAATGATGGGTGCAGAGAAAGAGACAGGTTTGTGGGATCAGATACATGTACGTCTTTCACAGTCTCCAAAGTCATGGTCCTGTTTGAAACTCTTTATTTTCTTATATTTCCTAGCATGGGCACTTAAAATATTCTGCTTTTTATTACTTTTATGTTCATGTATGATACTTTTTAATGATTTTGAAGATACTTCAGTTTAAATGGTCTATATCAGTTGTTAGTCTCATTCTTAAAATTCTGTCTAACAACACATACACCCACATACATTTTGATTCATCCATGCTTTACAACTTATTTTAAGATAGACACATTAACCATTTTAATTGATAAACTGACTTTGAGACCTAAAATGTTTGGGACATTTAAAATTTAAAAGTGTACAGTGTTCAAAGGGCAATCAAGCACCTATGGTAGTTAATATTTTCTATTTCTTTTATTTATCTTCCCCATGTGACTTGATTATAAAACCTAAATTTTAAACAATGATGTGCCAAAAAGAGCTGTATGAAATCTGCTACACATTGTAGATCTGCTTTTAGAAAATATCAGTCCACCTGAAAAATTTTAAATTTCAGTTTAATTTAATGTAGTTAAAAAATATCCTTATTTCATTAGGAGAGCTGACCAATTAATACAGGAAGATAAAGATGATGTCATCCCATACTGCATAGCCATTGGTGATGTGAAAAAACTAGTCACTTTTTTTATGTCAAGAGGTCAACTTAAAGAAGCTCTGCTCGTGGCACAGGTACCAACACTTGACTATACCAGACATGGACACTGGTGGGTGAGCATGTACAAGGGAGAAAATTGTGCAGATAGGCCACCCTAATAAATTTATAGGCATTAAATGGCTTGGTTTCTGGCCATCTCCCTTTCTGCCTCAACATTTCATTCTATCTTCATTTACAGAGCTTATTTTAGATCTTTAAACATTCCCTCATCTCTAAACTTTATAAGGTGCTGATGGTTATATACTGTACTTTTGAACAACTTTTTAAAATCATTTACCTGAAGCTTCCTATTGTATTCACAATGGAATAATAAATGCTGGCCTCTTATTTTTTTTCAAATACTGAGGTTATTTTCTTCAAACATGACTAGGTATGATTTGTTTAGAACAATATTCTGAAATTAGTTATCAACAATTAGCTAAAGATTAATTAAAGGTTTAATTAAATTCTAGGCTGCATGTGAGGGAAACATGCAAACTTTACACGTCTCTACAACTAAAGGAGCTTCACATTCTGATGATATCTACAAGGAAGATTTTAATGAGTGAGTGATTTATTTTTGTTTTGGGCCAATCATTTTAATGATGAATTTCCCTTTAGGAGCTTTGTTTTTTTTTTGTTTTGTTTTGTTTTGTTTTTCTCCGGTACCGGGAACTGAACTCACGACCTTGCGCTTGCCAGGCAGGCGCTTTTGCCACTGAGCTAAATCCCCAGCCCCTTCCCTTTAGGAGCTTTGGAGGGCCATGGCGTTGGCCCATCTCTCTAAACCAAGGACTGGCGTTCCTACTCAACTGTGTTTCTTCCCGACATCTGGCTTCACGGCAGCATCTATTGCTAGAACAGGAGAATGTCAAACAAGTAGAGAGAGTGCATTTTATTTCTTTTTTCTTTTTACTTTTTTTTTTCTGTCTTTTTGAGACAGGGTCTCGCTATGCAGTTCAGGCTTGCCTTGAGCTCACTTTGTACCCCAGGCTGGTCTCAAACTCACAATGATCCTCCTGCCTCCGCTTCCCGAGTGCTGGGACTGTAGTCGTGTGCCACCATGTCCGGCTTCACGTGCATTTTATGTAGCTTCCAGAAAATAACATATTTCAGTTGAGAGGCAGCAGTCAAAGGATCTAGAGTCTTAAAAGCTGATGAAACCTTTTGGGGAAGATTCTGTAGAAAAAAAATAAAGTATTTAGTTTATCAATGCTTCACTCTAAAGTTAGTATATGTAATATCCTAGTAAAATTCATAATCCTGTGCTTCCAGTATTAGTGGCTAGAATAACATTTATTTCTCTTTTAAAGAAGAAATCCAAGTAGTTATTTTGAAAAGAGGCAGAAATTAGAATTGTTCAGCTTCTCAAATTCTCTAGACAATAGGATATTTATCAAGTGAGGCAGGTTCATGAACTGTTAAACAAATAACATGCTGGGACTAATTTATTCATTTCTGGATCTTTGCTGCTATTCCTTGCCAGAGAGATTTACTGTACAGAAGTCATATTTTGGGCACTACCTAAATTGTGAAAAATTTCATTTCAACTTCTAATTTTTCTAAGGCTAACTGCCTCCTCATCTGAGTTGTGAATTATCCAACGTAGAATGGCATGTGGTAAAAATCAGGCTTTTCTCCTGACAACTGTTAGAAATGAGGCTCGGAAGGGCTATCAGATGATGCTTTGGAAAGACAACTTTCTTGGCTCTTTTTCCAAAATAAGACTAAAGCCTAAATCAAGTATATAAAATTAAATCCTGTTTGGTCCTTTAATTACTCATCCAAAAATACAGCTTATAGTTACCATGGAACTCTTGTATTAATAAAGGATATATATATATTTTTTTCTTTTTCTATTTTTCTTCCTAGACTTCTGCACGAAGTCAGTAAAGAATTGGCAGAATGGTATTTTCAGGACGGTCGAGCCGTGCAAGCTGCATGTTGCCATCTGGCTGTAGATAATATTGAGGTACAACATTTCAAATTGGTATATGTGATGAAAGCTCTTTGGATGTGTCGTGGTGTTTGAGAGGGAAGGATTAAGTGACTTCTGTGTAAGATACGGTTTTGCATGCTTTTAAGCCTGAGTAATGACATGCTGAATCAGTACACATCAACACTGCAGACTATGAGCTCTCTTGTATTTATTTTTATCACAAGTTATGTATTTATAAAAACCTTGCTTAAAAAATTTCATCATGGATGAAATATTGTATTCATAAACAAGGGGTAATAGTGTGTCACAAAAGAAAAATTTGCTGGATTTAGAACCAAAAGAACTAACCTGGAGTCCTGTTTCTGTCACATACTGTCTTGTCATTTATGCTTTCAGAATCTCTGATGTCCTCAACTCTAAAATGAAAATGTAAATACCTACATTCATATGTGTTGTTTGGATTATGATAATGAATATAGATGAAAGAAAGCCCTTGTTTTTAGTGACTTTGATATATTATTCACATTCTTACATTTTTAAGGTACATTCCAATTGACCCACCTGTATAATAAGGAAAATATTGAGTATATGTAAAGATTTCATCTGCATTTATCCTCAGATGTATTATATTTAAGAAATAACTCATCACTGTGCAATCTTGAAGCTTTTAAGAATTTATATTCTTTTCTGATATACTGAATGACATGTTGAGGATACTACAGAGTATTATTAATTATAAAAAGAAGAAATTTTTCTAAAGTCTTAAATTCTGACATGATAAAATTCCCTATATGTCCCATCATCTGCTTTTCCATCTGAAAAATGTAATCACTCTTACTTAGGTACCATACAGGAATATTACAATCAGTATTTTGTAGGAATAATTGATTTACAAGTTAATTTTTATCTACTTTATGAGCTTGGAGGGGAATGATGATCCTACCCAACATGTATGAAACTGAAGAAATTATTTTCTTATTGAGCAAGCTTGCTATGGCATACCTAATTCGTGGAAATGAGCTGGAGCTGGCAGTGTCAGTGGGTGCAGTACTAGGAGAATCTGCATTGCCAGCAACCCACTATGCCTTGGAATTACTGGCGAGAAAATGCATGATGATTCCTACATGGTAAGAATTTCTAAATTATAGTGACATGCATTTTTTAAAATATAAATTATATTTGACATGTCATAGGAGAGCATAGGATCTGTTGTCTTAGAAAAGATATTATTAGGTTACTTTCCTGTCACTGGGACAAAATACCAGATACCTGCAACTTACAGAAGTGGCTTATTTTTGGCTCACAGAGGTTTCAGTCCCTCGCCAGCCGGCCCCAAGTCAGAAACATTGTAGCCAAAAGACACGGAGCAGAAATGCTACTCAATTTATGGTAGCTGAGAAGCAGAGAGAAGAGCAGAGAGAGGAAGAGACCAGGAACCAGATACAGTCCCTCAGGTCACAGCCTGCGAGACCTGTTCCTCTAACTCGGCCCCTCATCCAAAGAGGCCATGTAGCTGTAAACTCCAACCCATTGATGAGGTTAGTGCTAGCACAATCCAGTCACCTCTACAGGAGTCTCCTATTCCCGTCCAGCTGATAAGATTAATTGGCACTGTGAGGAAATAAGTAATTAAGACAGAGTAATTAAGCAACAGTGAGAACTACCATATTACACTATAAAATCTATCATGAACCTGTCTGAATTAGCCTAGTTAAAATTCCATGTTTCAAGTACCTACATTATTATGAAATAACAAATATGTACTTCTTAAAATTATCAGCACCATACCTTCCCACATCTTAAAATTTTACTATGTATACTTTCTTTTGTGAGATGCTCTGCTTTGGTTTAGGACTCAAAAATAGTCACTTTTCTAACTGAAAACAAGAACAAAGATGGTTTTGCTGAAGACTTAGAATAGGCCATCTCTCCAAGCCCTGGCAGCATTCCTTAGAGGTAGACCCTGGGAATCCCCTGGGGTAACCTGAAAATATAGGTCAAAACATTTCTCTCCCAGATCTGCAGAGTCCTATTCTTAGATTATGCCATCTGTCATTAAGGGCACCTTTAGGAAGGCTGTGATTCAATAGATGTTTGTTGAGTGAGGATTTCAGAGTTTCACCTCTTTCCCCAGAGTTCTTAGGATCTCAGCAAACTTCATCTGGACTCTCACCTCTTCCCATTACACATCCCATGTATACATACACCATGGTTTTACCTACACCATTTTGATAGAGTTACAAAATGACAATAACTATTGAGTGCTACCAATAACAATAATAATAATAATAATAATAATAATAATAATAATAACATGTCTATACTGCTTACTTTATACCAAGCTCTATTTTAAACATTTTGCATTTAATAAATAACTTCCTATGAAGTAGGTATTGACTTCCCTGAGGTCTCAGTAAGTTACAGAGCCAAGATTTAAAGCTATATCCACTGGTTCTAAGGTCTGTGCTCTTAGCTACTCCACCTCGTTAACTCTAGCTAACTAAAAAAAGCAGACTTTTCATGCCCCATTTTTTCTAGATCTGGGAGATTATACTAAATCAGAAAGTTCATGTTGGTCTAATTTTTACATACATCTTACTGTGATGTAAGGGTTTCCTACGCCATCAAAATGTAATGATTCCTTACCATTAGCCTGTGTATCAGTCAGCTTTTTCATTGTTGGGACAAACTACCTGATGCCTGCAGCTTTGAAGGAGGAGAAGTTTATTTTTGGTACATGCTTTGAAGGCTTCAATCCTGAGCAATTGGTAGCTCCAGGGCACAAATCCCCCGGTAGAAGGGGCTGGTGGAGTAGTGCTGCTTATTTCCTGGTGACGGGGGAGCCAAGCCAGTTGAAAGATCACTAGAGAAAAAAGGAATAGAAACCAGATACATTCCCCAAGGACACACCCCATTACCCACCTTGTCACACCAAGAAGTTCACTTTAGTAATCTGCTAGCTGTCTCTTAGTCTAATCAGGCTGACAATTGCAATTTACTGTCTCATCATGAGACTTAAGTGTATTTAATACTGACCTCCCTCTAAGGGACCCATCCTCTGTCAAGAACTGTGATAGCCAATTACAAAGGTACTATGACTTGTCTTAGACCAGTCAAAAGCATGAACTCTAACTCAAATTATTTATCTAAAGTAATGGCTGACACCATGCTAAAGTCATCATCGGATCTAATGAAGTGGGATTATTTTTAATGAAGGTAAAACATAGCAAACATATATATTTAAAATATGTTTAAAGATCTAACTAGCTATATGTCTTAGTTACGTTTAATGAAAATGAAAAACTTCTATTAATTTTAACTTTGCCTCCAAGAATTCCTCCTCTATATAGTCATAGATATGTGTTCTAGAAATCAAAATAAAGTTCAAATTCTAAAGAAAATATGGTGCTGACTTGGTGAATTTCTAGAGAAATCTATGATCTTTGTGCTATTTAGTAGAGTTCCAGAGATTAAAAGTACAGTAAATAGCTACAAAATTTAAAGAGATTTCATAATTTTATAAATCAAAAATACTTCATAATTTTTACATTTATTGATAAAAGTTTGTTTCTACTTGATATTCATATTCATTATTTTCCTTTTAGTTTTCCATCTGTTGGATACAGGTATCACCTAGTTTTATTTTTAAAATGTTTATAAAAATTTTATATGTGTACTATTTTGAGTATTTAAGATTCACCTCTGTATTAGGAACTGTACATTAACTATTTTTGTTTTGTTTCAGAGTATGCCAATTCATATATATAAATTATAGCAAATAAAATCTAGCAATAAATCAGAACAGTTCCTATAACTTAGATACAATATATTCATGACTTTATACTTAAAATTTATAAAATAAATGAATTTTGAACTTCTATAATCACAAATTAAAGCTAATCTAAGCAAAATAAAGTAAGTGTTCTTATAATGAAATTTGAATTCAGATAATTTGGTTAGTCAGTATCATTTTAGACACACACACACACACAGTTTGCCCTCCATCTGTACTAAATTTTCAAAAATAGCAAATTAAGAAATAAAACTTGTTACCTTTGTCATAAATTTTACTATATTATGATATAATTCTATCATAAAAAATCATTTGTTCTTAGTTGATAGAAGTTTAAATATGGTTTTAGTACAGCTGCTTAATAGAGTGTAAAAGCAAATGATAATTCTGTATTCTCATGAGTAATATTTAAAACATTAAATTTCGTTAGAAAATACATACAGCCATTCCTACTTTTTAGTAATAACAGGTAAATTGTTCTAATTTGGAAGTTATAAAGACACTCAAACTTTTACCTGCTGGTAATGAAATATATGGCAGTTTGAGAGTACATTATGTTTAGTTGTGCAGTGGTTATGGGAAAATAATTTAGTAATTCCCTGTTGACATTATATAGAAAATTATTAAGAAAATATTGAATTCTTAAATATTTTACATAGAATTTTATGGTACCTGATGAAGGTTTTATGTTAATCATAAAATCCTTAAGTAATAATAATTTATAATGTTACTATTCAAATAGTTTATGGAGGGCTGTGTTTTAATAAAATTTTGGGTTTATATCAGAGATTACAGATTATATCCATTTATATTCCATTGTCTCTATTCTTGATTAAGTACTCTTAATTGGGTATTTTCTGCCATACAATACAGACAGCCAAAAACTCATCTAATGATTTCAAAGAAAGTATTTTATAAAAAATAATTTATTGTAAAGCTGTTAAATCTAAATAATTTTATATTTTTAAAACCTTTAAATGATTTATTCCATTTATTCAATCTTTGAGAAGTAAATGAGAAAATTACATCTATATCATCAATTTCTACTGAAAGTTTAAGAAATAAGGAGAGTACCAACAATTCTGAACTCCTGTAAAATTACCATTATTGACAAAGATAACAAAAGTTGGTCAGAGTTAGCTTTCACAATATTGGCTTTATAATTTGCTCTAAAAAAAAATCCAGAACTACTTATTTTGCTTAGAGAATTATCATATAATAACAATCTATGTTGTAAATATATAAAGACTCGTGTATGCTTAGTTTTTTAAAAATACTGTATTTAGGCATTTGATAATTTATTTTTCACAATCTTTGATCTGCATTGTACAGTTAGAGGAGTTTTGTGACTAGAAAATTAGTGCTGTTTGTGTAAGTTGAAAAGTAAGGGAAGTACAGTAGGTAAGTCTCCTTTTGAACTAGCTAAAATCATACTTTTAGATCATTTCCTGAAGTTTTTCATTGTATTTTGTGAACAGGAATTTGGCAGCCGATCTTCTCCTGATGATTCCTAATAATGAACTACACCTAGTAAAACTCTGTGCTTTCTACCCAGGGTGTATTGAAGAAATAAATGATCTTCATGAGAAGGTATGCTGGTAATGTTTAAGATTCACATTTGAAATGCAGTACAGTGAACCAACTAATTTTAAGTTCACAGAAATAAAGATAACATGCAGAAAAATAAGTGCATAGTCCCTTCAAGATTCTTCCAGATTCACCAAAATTAAAACAATAAGTCACATTTATAGAATATAGTACTTAATTATAATGAAAAATAGAGCATATTGTTCTATTTTACAGAGAAAATAAATTCAGAGAAGGAAGGGACTTGCATAAATTAATGAAAGGTAGGGTCAGAATTTTGACTTCCATAAAACTTTCTCCAAAACCCAAGCCTTTCACTTTACCAGTGTACATCTGAAGGATGTGTTTGATATCTCTTTAAAGTAGACAGCTTGAAGACCTTTCAAAACTTAAGACAATATAAAGAAATTCATAGGCATTATTCTAACATATTTAACAAAACACTGTACTCCTTGTAGACTATATGAATTCATATACTGATATTTCATATAAAAACAAAGGTTTAATAAGATTACTTATATAGATTGCAGTACATTTGTATATTTCAGTTATCAACCCATTAAAATAAGATTTTTGTTGACATGAATAAATAGTTGAAAAACACAGTTGAGTAAAATGCAGATCACAAAAATATCCACATGGCGTATGATTGCATTTTGAAAATAAACATGAATGTATAGATTTATTTATAACGTGTAAGAAAATGTCTAAAAGTTGTCTTAAGAAAAACATTAGTAGTTTCTTAACTTTGAGTTTTTTCTCCAGTGAGACATATATTTATTGACTATTATGTTACTACAAATAACCCAAAAGTATATTTAGAGGGATGGGTGTGTGAAATCAGAGAAAATATTTGTGACAGGATAAATATACAAAGTTAGCAGTAGAATCCGGGCATGGTGGTGCTCACTTGTAATCCCAGTACTCAGGAGGCTGAGGCAAGAGAATCACAGTGAGTTCGTGGCCAACCTGGGCTACATAAGTGAGTTCAAGGCCAGTCCGAGCTGCATAGTGAGACCCTGTCTCAAAACAACAATAACAAAATTATGAGTAGGTTGTAAGATTATGGAAAAGCTTAACTTCTTTATATGTTTTATAGTTCCTGAATTTTTTAAATAAGCCGTTTCTTGCCTTTGTAAACAGGATAACTAAAAGCCATGGGGTTTTGTTTTACATGTTTATTTTGTGTGTTGTGGGGGGGCACTGGGGATTTCCTTGTGAAAAACACAGAAAACATTTTAGCTATTTTTAAATGCACCGTTTGAACTCCAGTCATCTTGCTTTGCAATAGAACACCAGTACAGTACTTGTTCCTCTTATTCAGCTGAACTGTGTACCACTGACCAGCAGTCCGCCTTTCCTCAACCTAATGATCTTGGCAAGAGTAGTATTTCCCTGGGCTTCCTCACACTTTCTAAGTGAGACTTTCTGGTTCAAATTTTATTAGTAGTTCTTCAGAAAGATGAGTATTTATACAGGTGTTAATAACTCTGAAGTTTCACAGGTAATACTAATAACTTCAAACACAATGTTATCATATAATTTGGGGAATTCAAAAGGGTACAAGAGTCACGCTTATATTCCATTTGAGGATGGAATTTTCAGTGAGAACCATTTTGATTCTTCTATATTTTGCATATATTAAAGCAGAGACTTTTTAAAAATTCTACCTAGACATAGTACCTAACTCCCATATTAGTTGCTCAGTAAATTATTGGCAATTCATAAATAAAGATGAGGATGCAATTAGAAAAGCCATATATGGGACAGTCCCCTTAATTCTGCTTGTTGTCATTCTTTTGAGAAAGAAAGAGAGATCTATAATATGCACTGTAGTTAATTTGTATTCAAGAATTTCAGACTATTCAATAAATCCACGAATACATAAATATTGAATGAAGTGGTGAACTATCAGTGCTGCCTAGAAACAAACTTTTAACTCACTTGAGCTTTAGAAATCATAAGCGATATAAGATATGAGATAGCTTAATCTCTACCCATAGTACAGAACCACAAAAACTTAATAGTACAAGACTCTCAGTTTTAACAGAAAAATATGTCATTGTGTGGTTTTTCATTTTGTAATAGTGAAAATTCTTAGACCAAAAATCTCCACCTTGTAGGCGTTTCAGAATGGCTAATTTTAGAATTTGTACATTTTTTAGCCTCTTTGAAATAAAATTGCTTGGTCTTACAGTTAAGTAAAATGATAGTGAAGAGCACGTAAAATGATGGACCTTTATATTTGTGGCACTTAATGTGACTTTAGTATTTGTGTTTGTTTATATATGTTTATTCTAAAATAACAGATTTCAGTATTTTTGATAAATTGCATTTGTGGGCACTAATTCCAGTATTTCAATAAGGACAGTTAATTCTACCTCTAATGTTAGGAATTTGGTTAAAAAAAAAACTACTGATTCATAACTAATGACACAGTTACTGGTTTTAGATCTTAAAGATACTTTCATAAATGTGTACTCTTAATAAAAGTAATCTCATTTACATTTATTTTGAGCAATATAAATAAATAAAACAGACTGGATAAATGGAAATATTTAGTACTTACCCTATTGCTTTTGTCCCTATAAATTCTAGTAACATTGTTATTAAATCAATTATTTCCTAGTGCAAACTACCCATGGTAGAAGAATGTGTGCAGTTAGCTGAGACAGCCCATGCAGATGGCAACGTGTTTGAAACTATAAAATATTATTTATTATGTGAAGAGCCTGAAAAAGCCCTTCCTATTGGTATTGGCTTTGTTAAAGGTAAGTTTTGGGTTGATTATACGATTTTAAAATCTATTGATTTATTTCATTTCATTGTTCATCTAGATGACCAGCCTTAAAATGAAGATTTAGTTATCCTGAGGCTAGGGATTTAGCTCAGTGGCAAAGCGCCTGCCTGGCAAGTGCAAGGTCGTGAGTTCGATTCCTGGTACTGGAGGAAAAGACAAAAAGAAAAAATGAAAAGATTTAGTTATCCTAAATTTAAGAAAGAGATTACTATTGTGAAATAAGGCTTGTCTTCTGGTTTTATAGAACGGGAACTTTAATTCTGAATAGAAAAATAGTTCTTATAGAGAAAAAGATAGGACTGACTTGTAGAGAATTAATTACATAAATTAAGAAATGGTTAAATACAGTTTGATATCTATATTCAGAGAATCTTTTATTTTCCCAGAATGCATCAGTAATTCAAATTGGACCTTGGATACTGTTTACCCTGTTCTTGACCTATTAAGTTACATTCGTACCGAAAAATTGCTCTTGCATACTTGTACTGAGTGAGTACTTTTTCTCCAAACTACAAAAGAGAATCAAATGTAAGATTTTGAAATGGTTCGAGTACTGGTGTTCGGATCAAAAAATAGGACCATATTGGACAGGTATCTGCACTTATAGAAAGCTTACACATTTATTTGTCATTTTCTTTTTTAAAAGCACAGAGGTCAACTTGAAGTGAACATTAAATATTAGTGGTCCCCTTTAGCAGTAGCTGGTATGTATACCAATATGTGTGTGTGTATACATATGCCTATACAAGTCACATTCATGGCCACATGGTTCAAAGAGGGCTAATTCAAAGCTTTCTGACTATTTGGGGCCTCAAATCCTCAAAAAATTATTGGTCATATTAACTAAATATTCATTGTGTGTAGGACATCATACTAGGCTTTGGAAACAAATATAAGTACTAGGAGATAGAAAATAAATACCAACGCTAAATTGAAGTAGTATTTAAGGACATTGTTTGCTGTATATGTCAAGCCCTCAGCATCAGCTACAATTTGAAAGAGAGGCTTTGGAATTTTTTTATTTTAATATCTATGTAGAAAAGAGGACTCAGCAGCCTGGGAAACTGGCAAAATTTCCCAGCAAAAAATATAGTAGATACTGCCTGCCTTTTCTTAGAGCCTGTACGATGTGCCATGGATTCCTAAATCTCAGCAAAAGGGTTACCTAGCAATAAACGGCATGAAAAAATTGTCAGGTGGGAGCTGGAAAAACTGGGTTAGTGGTGCAGCACCTGCTTAGCATGCTTGAGGCCCTGGGTTCAATCCCTAGCAGTGCAAGAAAGAAAAAGCCATGAAGAAATGGAGAAAAATGAGCAGGCAAGAGTTTAAAACTACTTAAATACTTCCATTCTACATTACACTGTATACTATAACAAGAATGTCTGGGGGCTGGGGATTTAGCTCAGTGGCACAGCACCTGCCTGGCAAGCGCAAGGTCGTGAGTTTGGTTCCAGGTACCGGAAAAAAAAAAACAAACCAAAAAAAAAAGAATGTCTGGATAGGAATTATTAAATGATAAGTAAATAATCTCTCAAAGTACAGAATTTTCTAAACATGTTGCTAGAGATTTCACTTGTCAGAATATACATATACAAGTAAATAAGCTTGTAACAATGACAGCACTATTCTACATCTGAAATTTGGGAATTAAAAAAATATATTCTCTTTTAGAGCTCGGAACGAGTTACTCATATTATGTGGTTATATTGGTGCATTGCTGGCTATTGGGAGAGAGTACCGAAGCATTGTTCCAGCACTTTATGAGTACACAAGGTAAAAAACATTCTTCTGTTATGAAATTAGAGAACTCTTTTCCTAATATGAATAGTCTTAAAGGGGATTTAAAAATAAGTATTTTACCAAATTATTACCAAATAAGTATATTACCAAATTATTACCAAATAAGTATATTACCAAATTATTACCATTATTATCAAATAAATATTACATGTATCCATTTATCAAGTGTATCAAGACACTTGAGATAAACATTGCAGGGCTGTTACAGTTATCTGTGGATTTCATTAAGAACCTAAATTCTTCTCGTTTTTCAGCTCTGACATTCTTGGCTTATTTCCTCTTATATGGGTTTCCTACAGTTAAAGATACAAGATAGCTGTTGCCCTCTACATATTGTACCTACATTCTAAGCAAGAAAGAGATACTCTGGTTTCTCTTCCAACCGTATAAATCTTTCACCTTTTACTAAGCAAGAAAGTAAGGGTGAGAGATAGAGATACAAAGAGATAGAGGTGAGGTAAGGGTGAGAGATAGAGAATACAAAGGACATTTTATTCAGAAAAGAAGGTCCTCCTTAGGGATTCATTCCTACATTTCACTGGCCATAATTGAATAACCCTCCTTTTAAAAAATGATGTGAAACTGCGTATGCTAGTTTTCCAACCTCTACCATAGAAAAATGCAGAATAAAAGGAGTTTGTGACTGGCAGGTAATGTGATACTTGATATTCAGGCATAACCTATCAGCCAGGTTTTTACATTTTCTAACATGCTTAGGCCTTTATGCTTAAAACTTGTTCTCAAAAGTAAAATTCACAAGGCTTTATATAAAAATCAATTTTCAAAACTAGTTTGGTAAATGACATAGTAGGTGACGTTTTCTAACTCTTGATGCTGAGAGTCTAAGGATATATAGGGTAAGTGATTTTTCTGAGTACCCTTTCTATGACTTAGAGGATTCTGAGAAAATTCTGGGAGGACTCTTAGCTTCTTCCTGTGATACAGGAGAAGTAACTGCCACGTAGTGCTACCTAAGCAGTCATATGGCATTAACATTATCAGGGTACTCAAGGAAATACTGGTTTCTCTGCAGACAACATAACCAAAAAAGCAATTTATAACAGGATTAAAATTCATTATATGAACACTAGGATGTATCTTATAGAATCAAAATAGTATTTAGTGAAACTTATTCAGCTATTTAGACTTTAGTAATGATGAAAGTAAACATAGCAAATCATTGTTTAATATCAAGAATAAGAAAAAGGGTTTTATGAAGACAGGAGAGACTTGTGAAAATGCCTGGTAAAGGAAACACATTAGAAAGAACTTAAAGAACTAGTTTATATTCACATCATCTATTCTTCAAGCTCTCCCAGCCTTCAGCTCACTACGCTCAGAATTAAAATGATCTTCTCCACTCTCCTCCTCCTGTGTTCTTTCTTTAAGGTTGCCCTTTATTTCTGCTGTCTGGGATTAAATGATTGGGGGCATGATTCAGTCTTCTCTCTCATTTGGGCTATTTTTTCAAAATTGCTTGGTATGACTAACCTCTCTCCTTTTATTATTTAGTTCATTTATTTATCTCCTTACCCACTCAACCCCTCATCCAGCCAATAGCTTTTTTGCTAATTGTTTATTGATACATTTTAGGTATACATAATGATCACATTCATCATAGAGAATTTGCACCTGTACATGATGTATCTTGATTTTTCTTTTTTTCCCATTCCCCTACCCTTCCTTCAACCCTTCTTCTTCTCCTTATTTGCAAAAGCTTTGTTTCCATTTTTTCCTTCTTTTCTCATTTTTCCCTTTTCCCTTCCTTCATTCTCTCTTCCTCCCTCCCTAGTCTCCCTTCCCATTTAAACATGTTCTATTTCACTATCTATTATACATTGTGTCCTTGTTCACCCTTTTGGCTTTCCACACTAGAGAAGCAATGTGTGTCCAATTCATTTCATTTAAGAGTATGGTCTCAGGGTGTATCCATTTACCCAGAAATGTTCCAACTTTATCCCCCTTTATGACTGAGTATTACTCCATTGTATAAAAGAAACATATCTTCTTTATCCATTCATTGATTGATGAGCATTTGGGCTATTTCCAAGATTTACCTATTACAAACTGCTGCTATGAACATGGGTGTGCATATATCACTCTGGTATGCAGCCAATATTTATTGCTGATTAGACAATGACTGTGTACACAAAGTATCATAAAAATACGGTGTCTGTATTTTTAAGACTACTACAGTAAAAGACACATTGGCATTAACCCCCCTAAAATACTCACCTTGCTTTGAACAAACTTATCATTCTTGCTCCTTTCTAAAGCAGCTCTGGAAGTCAACTGCTATGAGTATCTTTATTGCACTGTTGTGGGTGCCTCTATGCCCTGACCAATACAACACTTGCACCTTTCCTGGTCACTTTGACTTTGGGGAGAGATACAGCAGTCACATGATGCCAGGTGTGGCGAACAAGGCAGATGAGGACACACCATGACATTTTCACAATGTGCTTTTCTGTTGATACTTGGCAGTAGCATTCGCTGTATGTTTTAAATCCTACCTTGTAAAGAGCCTCCTGAGAGAGTACTTTAGCACTGCATCATAATGTGGGCAAGAATGGTGAGATAAGGTGTTCAGAGGAAGAAAAAGTATTTTGAGAAAATTAATGATAATGTGTCTATTGTGATAATTTTTTTAAAATTTAAATATTACCATATATTCTGATCGCACCTTACATATATGCACATATATATACACATAGTATTCATATACACATATAGAATCATGATAAATGTACACACTTGCAATAACTGAAATGCAAAAGTGCAGTTGAAATTTTTATTTTTTTCATGTCTTAGTTTTTATTGACAGATTTTCTTTTTTACTTGCTTCAGTCAGCTATTAAAACGTCGAGAAGTGTCAGTACCTTTAAAAATTGAACAGCTTTCTGAGGAATTGGATGCATGGAGAGCTTGTACACAGTTCACCAACCAGTGAGTGAAGATGATGTAAAAATTAGAAAACAGAGGAAGGGATTAATGTTACATTATAGACATAGCCTCATTATTGATTTTAACGGAATAATGAATCTTTGCAGTATATGCAGCAATAATTTATAATGATGTTTTCCTTGCCTTTTTAAAGTTTGTTGTTTTTCAATAATTTGTTAAAAGTTGATTTGCCTCCTCTTATAAAGGGGAAATAAATACTCATCAGAAACTATTTTTACCTAAATCTCAATAATTCTTTGATTCTATAAAATAAGGATTTAATATCTGTTGAAAATATAGATCATCAGAAGACTCTCCATACACACCCCCTTCTGATGTACAAAGAATGATTTATGCAACTTTATTAAAGAGATTAAAAGAAGAGTCACTAAAAAGAATTACTGGACCAGATTATGTGACTGGATCAAATCTTCCAAGTCATTCTGACATTCACATCTCTTGTCTTACAGGATCAAAAATCCAGGTACAGAATCATTGCAGATATACATTGTGCATTTCAATTGTATTTATGTGTTTATTTTTGAAACATTATCTTAAAATAAGCATAAACTAGATATAAGTAGGTAACTATAAATAGGTGTAGGGCCCAGTAAGAAAATATTGCCTTTAGAATAAATGAATTCTTTCCCCTTAAAAGAAATTCAGAGTCATTACACTACTATCATAGAAATGATTCATGTTATATGCACATACATATATGTAATTAGTTACAAATACGTTTTAAAATACATATAGGTCATATCCTAAAGGAAATTAAATAAGGGAGACAAAATATCAATCAACTGATACGAATGATTTTATCATAATAGATTAACTTTCTAACTTCTATGTGTTGTACAGGCATACAGTAATGAAAACTAATTGATATAAGGTATTGAAGTATTTCATGTGTTTTTGCACAAGTTACAGAACTTTTCAACTATGAAAAATTATTGGGCTGCATCGTTAGAGATGACTGATTCTGAGAGAATGGACCTTAATGTACATCAAATTAATAATAATGAATGATGCCAAGATGTCTCAGTGTGGCCCAGGCATAACATTATCTTGAAGAAATAGATATGACTTCATCAGCTTGGAGTTAGAACTAACTGTAGAAGCCCTAGTGAAGCAAACGCTGCTGAATCTCATGAAATGAAATGCAGCATACAGATTGAACCAAAAAGCTACATCTCCCAATAATACATACATTTTAATGAGTCACTCCTTATGTTTCTAATAGAATGTTAAAAATTACATTTCTAATGTTGACATTTCAGATCAGTGAGGAAGGTAGTTTTTTACACAGCCACTTAAAAAATGGAATAGCTGGATACATATGTAAATCTTACCTACAGTGTAGCTTGCCACTGCAAACCAAGACTTCATATATACCAGTGTGTTCCAAAACCCAGGTCACTTGTATAAACTTTGATTGCACATGTCTGTTCAGAAACAGAACGCCACAGCAGTATATAACTTATAACTACAAGAGAAAAACTATAGAATTCTTGGAAATGTCTTCAGCATTCACTGACCTCTATATATCATTTTAATATTTGGTAACTTCATGTCCCTTTTCTCCTCTTTTAAAGGTTCCTTTTCTGCATCTAGGTTAGCCAAATGTCCTAACAGATATGATCTAACCTCTCTATACCCAAACCGACACTCAGGGTAGGATCTATTAATTATCTCTTATGCAGTAAGGCACACATGACTGATAAATATGGAGTGCTACTCTCTGAGGAAATTTCTATTTCAACAGAAATTAATGTGTTTAGATTCTTATGCTGAGATTTGAAGTACCTACTGATCTGAAGTTGTCTACCTGCTCCTATGATGGATTTTCCAGTATTTAGAAATAACTGGCTAACAATGAAGTGCACTATTTTAATCGTGACTAAAAACCTGATAGTTTTAGAGCCTAATTACAAAAATAAATTTTTTGTTTCATTTTATGGTTTTTAAATCATGTTTTTCCTTCTAAGGGTTGGGTAATTTGCTTCAAATATTTTTTCATAACCACCAAGGCATACATAATAAGTGATATAACCAAATAGTAAATATGCCCTTAAGTCACATGACTGAGCAACATTTTAAATTAGATATATAGATAGATCGATCCATTCATCAATATTTTTCATTTTATATACAGCAGAATTGAAGTTTCTGGCTTTAGTAATTTGCCCAGATATTCTGACAAAAGCTACGTGATTAAGACAGAAATATATTTAAATCTACTACCAAGTTATAAGCACTTTTTATAAAATAAGTTAACTTTGTGAAAACTAGTAGATTTACAATACCTGTTAGCATTGGTAGCAATACTGTACACAAAGAATTCAAATTACACAGTGAAACTTTGTTTTTACAGATATCATGGAATAATGATATAATATTAAGATATCTGAAAATATTTTTATATTTGATAGCAGCTCATAAAAACAGATTTTTCTCATATTCCTGAACTCTCTATTATCATGGTTTAAATGTCACTAGGGAGTTTTACTACAGAGATTCTGTGTCTAGGAACTTAAAATGTTATGAATTTATAATTTCACCTTTTCTCAACTTTTACTGTGTGCAGGGCCCTGTGTTTTTCCTGGAAGATGGGAAATCTGCTATCTCATTGAATGATGCTTTGATGTGGGCAAAGGTGAATCCATTCTCACCTTTAGGAACTGGAATCCGACTCAATCCATTTTGACAGACGCTTTTTCTCCACGCTTGTTTTTTTACAAGAAGAACTTTTGTGAGTTAGTACTACCTTAATCTTGGTTGTCCAAGAGCCAAAGGTTGGGAGAAAGCTTGGGGATTGGGCAACATGGGGAATAACAGTTAATTTTATCCACTGATTTCAAAAATAAAATATTTGTATAATTTAAAGAAGAGTGGGTGTCTCCTTTATAAATTGGAATAGCCACATTTAGGAGAAAGATAATATTTAAATATGAAGGACTGAATATTCTAAAAAGTATGTAAGTTTCACAAAGCATAAAAAGTATCAAAATACTACATTGCTGAAATTGTGAAACATAAAATAGTGCACCACCTAGACTCATTCTTGGTATATAGCAAGAACTTAGGGCATATTTGAATGACTGAATGTCTAGAAATATCAAAATGTACAGTGTACACAATTGATCTTCAATTAAACACTCATATTTTTCTTTATAAAGTATATAGTAAACAACTTTTTCATACTTAATGAGTTAATGTATTTAATATCATTATTTACCTAATAAACTTTAGTTGAGTGCTATTAATGTTCTTTTAAACATAATGTGATGAAAATTAGTTTTGAATATATTTGTATAAGAAAATAAGATGCTTGTTGAATTTTAAATATTTTGCGTGAATTTAATTCTTTAAATACTTATTAAAATAGTATATATTATGTCTCTATTTACCATATTTATCACATTAACCACTCCTAATTTCTAAAAAAGACAGGCTAAAATTCTATGTCACTAACTGCAATAAATAGTAGAAAGGAGAATATCCACAACTCAGTGATGCCATGGGTAAAATGTACCTGGAGAATGTTTTTAAACTCTTAGTTACATTTGTAAGTAAGTTTTTCTTAGGTGAAGAGAACAATTAATTGACATTATATGTATTAAATGCCTCCAAAATGGTACTCTAAATACTACTCTTTCAGTTTTATATTAAAATAGTCACATAGGCCTATCTTTTTTGTGCTTTAAATACTTTAAATGATATTATTAATCTTAACTTATGCATATAAAACAATCACCTTCTTTCTGCATTTTAATGAATCCAGAGAAATAATATTCATAAAATAAGGGAAAAAATGGGGCAAATTATTAACACATGAAAACAATGAAAAGTGACCTAATTTCTGTCTAAAATGTAAATTGAATTCAGCTAGCATTCTACTATTCTTTGACTTATACAATGTTCTATAACTTAATTATAACTATTAATTCTTCATAAAGTTACAGAGATGTCAGTCTGGAGATATAGCAGAGTGTTTGCTTAGCATGGTCCTGAGTTCAATCTCTGGCAATACAAAAAATATGTATGTGTGTGTGTGTGTGTGTGTGTGTGTGTGAGAGAGAGAATAATTTGACTGTGTCAACCTATATACATATTGTGCCTTAATATTAAAAACAAAAAATTTATAAAAAGATTTTTCATGGTTATATTTCATATGCATGAATACCCAAAAACTTTGAAGTTATTTAACTATTTATAGATGTCCGTATTAGCAATAATGTGGGCAAATTATTTTGCAGCTTTCAATGTGCCTTGATGAAGGACAAATCTCATTAGACAATGATTTTTAAAGCATTAGAAAAATATTTTGCCTACCAGAGCTACAAGGAGGTTGCCAAATTTAAACATCAAAATGAGTGGCATCTTGTGAAAATATAGAATTTTTATGTCAATCAAAATAAATGCTACACTTGATCTTAGTCAAAAGGCCGAGAAGTGATAATCAAAATAAATGAAGTATATATTTTTTCATGAAATCACCAAGAAATATCCAGGAATGTGTTTGCAATAGAGCAATGACAGTATTTGTCTTCACAACAAGAAAATTTATATTTGGAGGATTTTAGTTCAAAAGGCATTTTCAGCATAGTAAAAGCCTCACAATTATTTGTAAAATTCAGTGTTTCACATTAGGTGCAACCAGTAATAAAAAAGGACACCTTTATAGTGAACCCTTAATGTTTATTTGCCAAATCTTTGAGATGTTTGTTTCTAAATTATTGAAATATGTGCTTTCATGCTTAAATACTGTATGCCTGAGCTATAAGATGAAATGTCATTACCTAGATTTATATATATAAATATATATATATACCTAGATTTATATATATATATTGCGAGCCATTGAAGCTTAATAAATGCTGCCATTAAAACCTGCTAGGAAGAGCAGAAGTCTCATCCCCAAATAGTAAGTGCTGAGCCAATCAGCCAAGACAGGAAGGGATATTTGACTTATTATCCCATTCAGAAAGCTAGGAAAATCACTTTACCAATTTGTTTAAGAAACTGATCTCGATCTGTAAAAAGCACTAACTCCTACATACTCCAAAAGTGGTGGAAAAGAAGAGTGCTTACTAATTAACATGAACGGCCTATCACAGTAATGAGAAATTGCAGATTAAGGAAGTGCTGCCGCTACTGGGACTACTGTAGCTCCTAGAAAAGTTCATTGCTTCCTTCTGTCAAGTCCCCTTTATGAAGTAAACCGTCTTCCTCAGTCATGCCTGTGCTGTTGGCTTCTGTTGACAGAATACATCCTCAAGAAGTTATTGAGGTGAGCTTTCCTCATATTTGTAATCAGACTAGAGACTGGTTCCTATTTTCCACAATCTCCATAGGTTGCACGGAATCTTGGGAGCTTACCACAGTGAGGCCATGAGTGATCAGTTTCTTTGGGAGACTGAAGACACAACTAAGAGGAAAAGAATATATATACTTTATATATATTTCTTTTGTATATATATAATTTGACTGCTTTCCCAAGCCCAATCCTTTCCTATGTATCTTTTCCAAAACTATCAAAGATTGTTGTTAGAACCTTTTCTTAAGGAACTATACTTTATTGGTTGAAAATATTATTCTTACAATGATTGTCCCATTACAATGCAAGACAACAGGTCAATTGCTATCTCTGGTTAAAATGTATTCAAATTAGATCTCTTAGAAAAACCTGGACTTTGAACATATGCCAAAGAAATTATCTGTATGCAAGTTCTCTTTAAATTCTTTTCCTAAACATAATATATTCAAAATATAAAATTTAACAAGAAAATCTCTGAAGGTAATGTTAATAAAACATTTTAACCTTCATAAAAGCAGAAAAACTGGTAAGTGTGGCACACCACATTAATTGTGGGATTCGCTGTTAGTAATATTAGTCTTGCAAGTCAAATGAGGCTGCTAATGAAGTGGCATTAAAACATGAATAATTACAGTTAAAGAATATTTTGCATATATGAATATACAATTACCAAATGTGGAGATAATTAGTCTTACAGGGTAGCAACCTGTTTTTACTTCTTTTCAGTGAAAATATGGGACACAGCAATAATCAATCTTTTTTTTATTTGAACTAAGTGGATGACTAGACATCAAAACCAGATTACAAGAAGAGCGTGATTTTCCTTTCCCACAACTTATTATCAACAGGAGGGACTTATTCTTTGAAAATGGCTTAAATCAAGCTATTCATAGAAATGAGCAAGAGTTTCTATGGACCAATGTGTACTAGAAATCATTTAGAACACATTTTTATTAGTGAATTCTCATGAAGCAAATATATTACAAACCATACTCACTATTCCTACAAAATTTATAAAAAAAGAATTTGACTCACCATAGTGAATTATGTTTAATGGTATCTTTAAAATTAGTTTGCCTCATTCTGTCCCACTTTATTTGATTTTGTATCTTCAGCAGTACCAAGCATGGGTAGTTAATAAATAGCTATTGAATTGAAAAAGAAACCACCTCTATCCCAATTATGGATAGGACAACACATTAAGTTATTTATTGTTGAAATACATGCAAGAGTAGGTGATTATATCTCAGTAGTGTGGCAAGAGATTGTGACACCACTTCTTTAAAGCCCCTTGACAGTGCCTCTCAAGATTTGTTTTCCATTTTTCTGATAGGTTTCAGAACAGATGCATAAGGTCATTTTTCAGCTTGCTTCACAGGAATTTCTTTATGTGCTTTACCACCACTGCCTGTCTTTGCTGGAACATTTAAACAAAGTTATAATAAATTCATGTTATTAAATACATAAGCCGTAATGTATATAATATATAATAATATAAATATATGCACAGTGATTGGCAAAGGCCGAGCACAGGTTCATCTAAATGCCTGTAAATAGGACTTATTCAAATCATGCAGTATAGTAGTCATGGATAAAAATCATCTGAGTGTCATCCACCTCTAAAAGTCATCAAGAGTGTCCAGAAATACCCAGGGCTTATTTTGGTGCAAGTGATACCAAATAAGACACCGCTATTTTTAGATGTTGCCTCAGAAAGCAGCTGAGGCAACAGTGGCACGATTTGGAACTCAGATTTGGCAAATACACATGATTCATAACACAGTTTATGGAACTCTGATGACACTGAGGCGTCCAAGCGAGCTACTCAGACTCCAGGTCACTTAGTTCTAATCTGAGAGGCAACTAAGCAACCTATCTTCCTTTGACCTAGAATATCGTTAAATACCAGATTTAGATACTTAAGTCAAGGAACTTGCAAGATAAAAACATTTTTAAAAGCAAAACTGGCAAGCTACATTACATTTTATTTTGGCCACTCTGTTTGGTAGTTAGAAGACTTTCAAGGGAACAGTCTGTGATTTCAGTGCTATCATATGCAATCTTAAATACTAACGTTTCTCCCGTCTAGTGTTCCTACCTCTCCTTTTCCTATTAACTTGCAAATTGTGGTATGTGACTAGACTAATTATTCTCCTCATTTATCAGAAACAACTGAAAGAGAATCCCTTTAACAAATTTAGAAAAAAAATTTTCATGCTTAACAAAACTGCCTCATTCATACAATTACCAAAATCCAATTCACACCATCCATTAATTCCCTGTGTGTCTAGACTAAGAGAATCCAATTATGTGGGACAAAATTGAGAGAAGTAAAACAATAAATGTGAACTCACAGCCCCATCCTGATCTGCCTTAGGGATTGAAGGTTCCTTTCCATAAGCCCATCAACCAGTTTGAAAAGGAAAGAAAACCACTGGAGTAAAAGAAAAACTGAAAAGAGCATAGAAATCATAAAAGAGAGTCCTCTGCGAATACAATATGGAGGAGTTAAAACAATATATCATTAAAACTATAAAAAGCTGATGCAGGAGGATCAGGAGTTTGAGGCTGGCTTGTGCTACACAGCAAGACTGGCCTGGACTACGTAGTGAGATAGAACAAAAATCCATTCTATTTGGAATCCTCATCTGAATAATATAATGCAGTTTTTCTAATTATAGCATTCATATGAGCTTTGAAAAGTTTCCTATCTTTAGCAGTTTACAGAGCAGCAGCGGGCACTGCCTTGTGTGATGCATCTCCTTTTTCACAGAAAGGACTCCATGCTGCGACTCACTGCCACGTCTTTGCACCTTTTCCTTGAAGATCAAACCCCGTCCCATCTGCAGTCAGATCCAGTTCACCATAAGAGAAAAGAGGCAAGCCAGTGAGAAAACCAAAATCAAAACTCAAATGGGTCCAGGAGGGGCAGCTGGGTGTGACTTCGATTAATGCCTGCCCCCTTCGACCTATTAAAGGAGAGCAGTGTACCAATGTAATACATAATTTTAGACTGAATGTGAGCCCACACTAACATCTGAAGTATTTTAAGACTTTAAGTGAGTAAAGTAAAACAAAAAATCGATTTTCACAGACAAAAAATTAAAACAAAAACTTACATGAAGGTGCAACTGTCTCCTTTGAAACTGTTGGATATCTACACCCAGAGCACCGGGGAGGAAGGTGATCCAGAGTACTTTCTCCCACACTAGGTTTGACATCAAACCACCCTATAAACACGAAATTATTTGTTGAAACGTTAGATTAAACATTGTCAAAATAAGACCATAATTGAAAAACTAATCAAATTAAACATTTTTCTTATATTCCTAACAACAAATAAATAAGTTAATAAACCACTCTCCACATTGTTCACAATCTTTGATGCACAAAAGTTATTTTAAAAAGTTATTTTAAAGGTACTATTCTATGTTCCTATCAGTTTTGGATGCATTATGTTCAATAATTCTATATAGGAAGGTGAGCAAATCATAAATTCAATTGAATTATGTTGAATTTTTAGAATGAATATATTTCAAAAGTGTAGATAGATAGATAGATAGGTAAGCTAGTACCCTGAAACTCTCTACTATCTCTCCCAGATTTGATCCTAAAAGGATGACATTACCCTGACTATTATAGTCATACATTGGTTTTACTTATTTTTACATCTAAGTAAAATTATAGAGTGCCTATTGCAATTTTACAAATATGTTTATACTATAAATATATTGTCTTAAAATTAACTCAGCCTATACATTGCACTATTTGGGCAATTTTTCTTCGCTTCTGAAGGTGGTTTCATCTTCTGTAGCTCACTTCTCACTGAGGTCTGAAGCAATATCTAAGGTAATCCTTTTCATCTGTCACACGCTGTGAGGCCTAAACAAATCTCTGATTAGTAACATTCCTATAATTATCACTATTAATTACTTTGGCAACAGATGAGAAACTTTTGCACTCCGCAGTTTCAAGAATCAAGATTAGTAGCCAGGCATAGTCATGCACACCTGTGATCTTAGCACTCTAGGAGACCGAGGCAAGAAGATTCCAAGTTTAAACTCAACCTGCGCAATCTAGGATTTTGTGAGATCTTGCTTCAAAAAAAAAAAAAAAAGGCAGAAATGAGCTAGAGAAGCAGCTCAGTCTGAAGGTCCTGGGACGTGTGGGGTTATCAAGACCAGATACAGGGTACTGCTCAGAAATAGGAAGAATTGAGGGGTTGAGGTGATTGTGGCTGAAGAGGAGGTATATTCAAAAGATGACGGAGATAAGGTTAGCTCTGCAAAGATGACTTTTAAATGTAAGAAAAAATAATGAGAATGATTTGTAGAGTTAAAAGTAACCTGACAGAATTTAAATGCTGGATGAAGAAAATAATTTAAGTGAGGTGTGCAGGTAACAGAAAGTGATGAGAGTCATAGTGTTATTTTTTTTGTAGTTTGAGGAAATGAGGAAATACATTGATTTTAGACTAAGATAAATAGACCTGTTAAAATTTCTAATACAGCACTAAAAAGACTGTAATGCTAAAAGTTTCAAAATTTGTACCAGAAAACAATGCCTGTGGGGGAAAAAAAAAGTCAGTCCAAAAATAAGAAAAAGAGAATAAAATCTTCAACATAATAGACCTGAAAGCAAATATATAATAACAGGCATAAGCAGATTCATAACAGCAGATTTGCTGTGAGTAAAATAACAAAGGTCCCTGCAACAGGATACTTCATACAACAAATCGGGAACTTATGAAGTATCAGTGCTTAATTATAAAGTAATAGTAATTAAGACAGCATCAGTGTTGAAGCGGCTCACATGCAGAGTTGAATAGAGAGCTAAGAAACAGACCCATGTATACACAGAAACTTGCAGCATAAGACAGCATACAAATGAGTGGGAAAGAATAGACTTTTCAGAAAGTGCTACACAAACGGTTGTTCATATGAATTGCAAATAAATTAAGAGCTTAAAAGGGAAAAGTTTATAATGCCATGGTGGAAACAGTCCGACTACAAACTTTGTATTCAGTCATCATTTTGGCCCTAC
The DNA here is from genome assembly GCF_000276665.1 of Chinchilla lanigera. Classification (NCBI taxonomy): domain Eukaryota; kingdom Metazoa; phylum Chordata; class Mammalia; order Rodentia; family Chinchillidae; genus Chinchilla; species Chinchilla lanigera. The sequence goes on along the minus strand of NW_004955403.1, from coordinate 31,552,494 downwards.
CAAATCATTACAAGTCTCATCAGTTATGACAGTAGCCGTTTTATCTCACTGCAGATGTCTGGGTTCTCTATGTAAGTTGTCTCAAGCTGAAATCAAAGCGTCAGCAGGGCTGCATTTTTTTCTGGAAGCTTGGAGGATGAATCCCCTTGCAAGCTCACTCAGGTCGTTTAGCAGAAGGCAATTCCGGGCATTTGTGGGACTGAGACTCGTGTTCCTCTGCTAGTGTCAGCCAAGTGTCGTTCTTTGATCCCAGAAGCCAGGCCACATGCTTTCCGAAGCTCTCCACAGCAATGACAGGTTGATACCCTCCGGGTTACACTTCAAACCTCTCTTCTTCTACACCTTTCTAATTCCGGCTGGAGAAAGATCTTTGCTTGTGAGGGCTCATGTGATTAGACTGGTTCCATCTGAATAATCCAGTTTATACTTCCTATGTTAAAGTCCATACTCTCAAGTTTTTCTACAAAGGCTCCTTTGCCATGTAATGTAACATTACATGTAACACTGTTGCAGAGATTAGTACAGATAATCTGGGGACCCATTTTGCTTACTACAAAGTTCAATAAAACTAGGAAAAATGTAAGAATGATGTAAGAATAACAAATAAATTGTATGCATGGATAAAACCAATAATTTAATCAAGAAATTATAAACCAAGTCAGCAGGACAGTACTCTTGGATGAGAGTGTAGTGAGTTGACCAAAGAAAGATATGCAGTAATATTCTATTTCTTAAAACCCATAAGATACTCTATGCAATGTTGTTAGTCTTTTTTAAATCATGTTTGTAAATTATACAGGATTACATACATGTGTAATACATAGTAAAATTGCAATGTTGTGAAACATACAAAGTTTCAATATAAAATTCCACAAAAGGACTAGTAACCTGAATTCTTTACTTACAAATTACAGTTAGAGCCAAAAATCTGAACAAATTAAGGAAGACAAACAAAAAACAGGAGATAGAAAAATAGAGTAAGGCAAGACAGAATCCAAAGTCTCTCTCAATTTAGGGCAGAGTACAGTAGAAGGTAAAGTTGTTCCTTTTCTCTCCTTCCATAGACCATCTAGAAAATGCTTTTTCAGAAAACAGAATTCAAAGGGGAGAGAAACCATAATCGCCTATCACTGCCTCCTTTTCTGAATGGTTTGAGAACCGCGGAAATGAGGGGTTCCCTAGCTGTCTGGAGTCAAGAGACATGAACGGGTGTGGTAAGTAAAGTGCTAGAAAACATAAAGGCGGGTCATTTGAGTCTCGGATGATGGCAGGTGCTCCGGCTGCTCTGGTAATTAATTCAGTGGTACCTCCAGAAAGGTGCCACTAGCTGCTCCAACCTATCCACCCTCCTTTCACCAAGGATGCTGTGCAAAAGATAGCTCTGCCCATTCTCTAGTGGGCAGAGTGAATCATGGCAATCCAGCTTTTCCCCCAAAGGACTTATATTTTGAAACATTCCTATCCTCTTGAGTTACTTCAGTTGATATGTGAACTTATATCAACAAAAGTTCACTTAAATAAATTGGCAAACATTTTTTTCTAAAATGAAGTCTCTATATCCTATGTTAACTTGTGCTTTCATCAAAAAGAATGAATTAAAAGCCATCCAGTGCTAGTAAACCATTCTACTCCTAACACATGAGAGGCCTCTTTCCTTTTAGCCGGTGATGGAAGGCAGAACTGGGCCCATTGTGTGCTTTTCTTTCATCTGTGCTTGATTTGCCTCATTCAGCTTGAAAGAACTCAGCTTTTCCCAAGGAAAACTTACCTGGATTCAATTTTCTGCTTAATTTTCTTTGCAACATTTGCAAAAGTAAGAGGAACTCTACTTTCAGTTCATTGCTGAGTGTGTTGGGATTGCTTATTAATTCCGTTAACCTGATGTTATCTTTAATAGACTTTGAAGCTGTAGACCTGGGAACCAGAGGTAAACGCATCTGGTAACTATAGTCTGTGAAATTCACGATGTCCTCCTGGATGTTTCTAATTCTGTAAATACAAAATATCGTTGACAAGGCACATTTTTGGTAATGAGATTTGTATTATCAAAATTTCAGATTGTATTACTAGAAAATTTGAAATAACTTACTCTCGATGTGTTAGCAAAGTATAAACTTCCTGTATCAATATTTCAGGTACTCCAGGTTTACAATGAATTGTTCCATGGATTAGTTCATTAGATAATTTAAGTTTCTTTTTTGCCAGAAACTTTAATAGAAAGACAACATTTCCATCACAAAAAATTCCACAAAAATCACCAACTACTATGATTAACCCCCCTTGTATCTCAACTAATTTTCTGATTAACATGTTAATTATCAAAAAATGATATATTATTATTTAACAAGAGAAACCATTATATCTCACACTAATTGAAGTGAGTATGCTCAGTTTCATGGCATAACAAGTTTCGTGTTTCATGACATAAACAAGAAACAAGCTCATTTTCATGACATAAACAAGAGACTTGATTAAATTTAAATACCCTTTCCAGACACGGGAACAAGCTGCCCACTCCATAGCACTGTATCTTAATATATTCATACACACACATAAATACCCGTGCACTCGGAATAAACCCTTTAAAACAAATTTAACAGTAAATGGTTCCTAATTTACCTTCTCTAATTGTGCCCAGTTATCCAACTTGACTTTTAAAGAGGTTCCATTTTCAAAGTATGATAATTTAAGGTCCCAGGGATAATATATACAGAATATTTCTGCAATCAGGAAGCCATTTGAAAAATCTCTGATCCATAGCAATAAGGAAATGAAATAAAGTGTGGTTAATAATACAGTTTACATTAGAATTAATGAAAACCAACCTAATATTCCATGCTGACCAAAAAAATTGTAAAATTTGTTCTGTTGGATCATTGCTCTGGAAAAGTACTGTTACATAATAACATTTTGCTGAGACTATACACACAACAGAGGCTTTGGTGTTCTTTTAAGGAACCCAAATGTGAATTTGAGCAAGATCTGCAGGTGATTCACAAGCCCACTGGAAGTTTCAGGTGCATCTTCGAATGGTATATCTAATACCAAGATTAGTAAAACCAGAGTCCCTCCTGCAAAAGATGTGTGGCCTTAACGTTTGCAAAATTCAGTTTACTTTCTCAGAGCATATATTAACTGTCGGTTACGTTCAGGGTGGCCATCCTTAAATAGCAAGCTTCTAAAATCCCTGATAACCCTCAGACCAGATGTCATTTCTATAGGAGGGCAGATCACTATTCAGAAACTAAAAGTCAGTCGCCCTGAAGGAAGAGCCTTGACTATTTTATTGTTTGTAATAGTAAAGCACTCCATATTAGTTTGTCTACGATTCAGTGATTAGTTAAGCAAATGAACATGTTTCATCGTATTTTTAAGTCTTAAAGCCTTTCTTAAGCTCCTTAAGAGTCTTCGTGTGTGACGAGAGGGCGGGGTGTCGATCTGGGACAGAACCTGGGCCAGGGCGGGCGGCCCGAGGGCCGGAGGGCTCTGCCCGGGGCGGCCTGCGGAGGGAAGGCCCGGCGCCCCGCCTAGGCGGTCTGGGCCTGCTCGCCCCAGCACCTGCTGATGTTCCTGGGGAAGAAGCTGAGGTTCAGGCCCTGGAGCCAGCGCAGCACGGAACGCGACACGCGGGAGTTCTTCGGAGGATGCGGATAGACCACACACTTCCTCGGCTTCCCTCGGATCGAAGCGGGAGGCTGTAGCGAAAGCGCCGGCGACTTGGTCTGGGCTGCCGCCGGCGGCGCTAAACACTCTTCTGCCTGGCCGGCGGCAGCCATGGTGCTCTTGTGGTTCCTATGGCAACTGCGGCGGCAGGGCGGGGTCTCGAGGCGGAGGGGCGGGGTCTCGAGGCGGAGGGGCGGGGTCTCGAGGCGGAGGGGCGGGGTCTCGAGGCGGAGGGGCGGGGTCTCGAGGCGGAGGGGAGGGGCCCGGCGCCCTTGCACCACCTGGTGCCTGGGGGCGACAGGTAAGGGTCGTTGGGCCCCGGAATTCCGGGTCCCACAGGCCCTGCATGGCCTAGTAGCCTAATCCTTGAGCGGAGCTTTCAGTCTCAGTTTTAATTGGTTTTACTAGCAACCAATTTAGGGCTTTATTTTTTTATCTTCCTGGTTCATGAATTTTGTATTTTAAATAAAGTGGTTTCTGACCAGCCAACAGTCTGAACTCACTCAAGCATTTTGAGGAGGGGTATGACAATCTCCAGAGGACAAAAATGTATTTGAGAACTGGAGACCATAAACGAAGAGGTGGAGGGGGGCTTCATAAAATAACACAACTATTTCCTTAATTATTACATCAAGGGGATATAAAAATGACGAAATTGAGCACAATTTGTAGGTTAGATTTTCTACTTCATGAGCATGCCCTGTTATGCATGATTCATTCATTCATTCAACAAACATCTGAGTCCCTACTATGTGCCAGGAACCCATCCAATCCCTTAGTATTTATCAGTGAAGGACCCATTAAAAAATGGTGATCACAGCGTGGACATAGGAATTATAAATTAAAATATTTACACAAGAGAAATTATTAAAGTCCTTTAAACATTTCTGCAGCAAAAATGCATGTAATGTGGAAAGTACATACACATTCCAAAAGATGAAGCATGGGATGGTCTTGCAGGAGCTGTATACTTTGTTGAATACTAATGTATATGTTTATTAGTAAAGTAAAACAATGCAAATCTGTAAATGGTTAAAAAAAAAGAAGAAAAAACTGCAAATTTTTTTTCTTTACCCAATGAAATTTTTCATGAATGATTCAATCATGCAATAAACTTTTTTGAGAAGCCATCCCAAGCCGTAACTAGATCCTCATTACCCAATGAGGTAGCCACCACAACATAAACTCAGATCAATCTAAATAAAATAAATCTCAGTAACACTGGCTACAATTCAACTGTTGAATAGCCACACATGGCTAGTGATTATCTTATTGGATCTCACAGATACTGCACTTTTCCATCATTACTGAAGTTCTATCTGACAGCTGTACACTGGAATCTTAACAAGAGTCACAGATACAATTATCAGTGAAAGGCTACACTAAAAATCTTACCATGGTAAAAATGGGTTAGAACAAGGGTGAAACAAATAATATGGAAGCCTAGATGCCTTGAAGTCCTCTCAGAAGAGTTGATCTTTGAATTTGATCTCAAAAGGCAGAATTTTAAATTGGTTAGGACATAGACTTTGGAAGACTTCAACTATATTTGTAAAATATGGAAATAAATATTATAAGCCTTACAGGGTTGTTGTGAGGATTAAATAAATGAGTTCTATACATAAAGAGCCTAGAGTAACATGCTGGACAGTGTGCTTATTGAGTATAAAATGTTTCTAAAATTATTTCTAAGATGAACTTAAGAGGGACATGGATAATTCCACACAGAATGACTAATGTGAGCAAAGATGTAGAGATGTAATAATTTTTTTTAAATGAGTTTCAGGAAAGAACAAATAACTTATTAGGATGAGAGAAAGTGTTTAAGCACTAGCAGAAAGATAGGTTAGGGCTACAGATTGGAATTCAGGTTTGAAGTCCTGCTATAGAGGGAGACCATTTTCCCATAAGTGTGCTGTTAGGTAACTGTATCTCTGATGTGAATACACTCGTCTGTGGTCTAAGATGCTGGAGCTGGAATTACACAATGCAATTTCTCCTTTGCTAAGGATTTTAGTAAGTGGTGCTAACAGCGGGGACTAAAGAGAAAGATGAGCAGGCCAGAGGAAGAGAGGAGAGGTTTGCTGTTTCCTATTTGCTTGGTGCTCATCCCCGTGTCACCATAGCAACAAAGCGTCCCCTGGCACTGAAGGCTGGTTCTAGTCTCCAACTTTTTTTTAGCACCACTAACAGGTTTCATCATGCTCCCTCAGAGATTTTAGTAACCACTGAATATTTGCCCTCCGCATAAATCCAAGACCCAGAATTTCTCTGAGACAACTCCTCTGAGCTGCTGAGGCTCAGCACCCGCTGGGTGTACCCTTCCCCTCAGAGGTCTGAGTCTGTAGGGTATTTCGGCCAAGTTCTAGACTTTAATAACTTCAACATCCCCAGTGAAGTGGATAATTACCCTTGAAAGTGTCTATTTTGGGGTTACTTTGATGGTCTCATTTTAACTTTTCAGTGTAACATCTGTTTAAGTAATCTGTAAATTAGGTTCTTGGTCTTGAATCGATGGAGTGACTTCCTGGCTGGATGCCGAATGATCCCTGGACTAAGGTTGTCTCCATTAGCTCACCTATATATTACTAAGGCATCTAAGGAACTTGCTTCTTTCTGTCCAGATCAACTCAGCATAATACCAGCGTGATGTTCTGTGAGATGTTGAGACGCTCAAATATCGCTGCTGATATTGGGACAGAGAGCGGGAAAGTTCATTTGGCCTCAGGTGAGATCATGAATGTGTACTGATGATCCCATAAATAAAATTTAAAAAGCTGTGGTCCCTGCAGATGTTATAGAGGTAAAAACAAAAACTACTTTCCAGATCATAGCAGCATTACATCTCCTGGAAACTATCATCTCACAAAATGTACAGAAACACGAGAGACCCATTACAAGTAAGTCTAGTAAAAAGCACTACCAAATACATTTCATTTTCTGATCTCCAGTGTCCATGTTAGTTGTGGCACTGAAGTACTTTTGTCTTCATCTATATTTAACCGGTAGGGGATCGCACCTAAAACTGTAGTATTTCGTAGTTGTCCCAGAGGTGGCTTAACTGAAATGTTTTGGTTCAGGATTTATGGAAAAGATGCTTTTAACACTTCTACCATCTCCAACCTTTTAAAGTTGAATGGGAGAAATAAACACATTGTATCAGCTAGGGTTCAGTAGAGGACCAGATACAACATAATATAAGAAAAATTTACAAAGCAGGCTGATAGTGGTCCCCTGCCTGTGCACTGGAGAGTGGGCAGCTCCACTTGAAAGTCATAGACCTGAAGCTCACTGCAGGGTCAGAGAGAGTCTGTGTGGGAAAGCTGACGGGTCTGCTGTACAGGAGAGGAATGTCCAAAGGGGATGGCAAAGACCAGAAAGCCTCTGAAAAAAGCATAAGGGTAGGCTTCCTTCTTTCCCTTTTTATTCCATCCAAACTACTGGATAGTGCCACTCACAATTCATTATCACACAAAGGAACTAGAATGGTTGTTTATAGTTAAACAGACAGAATTGCCTGCTTAAGAATGTACCTACTATCTATATTACTATTCAAATAGTTTATGATCCAATATTACAATCAGTCTTAAAATGATTACATGATTTAGTAATTTAATCATTTACTTTACTATGTTGATTTCATGTTAAACTTAAATTTTGATTAACTTTGAAGTGATGAGTCTTTGTTGTTCATCTCTTCTTAGTGTAAGTTACTCTTTTATATTTAGGTGACTTGTCATTACAGCTAATAAGTCAGTTACAACTGATAATATCCACAGTGAGCTATAACCATCACTTACAAGTGAAAATTCCAATAGGAACAAAATTCCCCTCTTTCGCCTTCCATACATATGGAGACTTAAATTTACACCTTTCTAATTACTCTGTGAGGCTGTATAGGGGTTGAATTAAGAAACACAAAATGATGGCGGAAAAAGTGAGGCTGCTTCATCTTGTACTCTGGTTGCTAAAGATTGAGATATAAAAAATTAGTGCACTAATCAAGGCAACTAATGCTAGCTACACCACACAAACTCAGAATTCTCAGTGACAGCACAGCAAGGATTTCTGTCTTTCCGGCATTTCCTATTTACCATGGGTCAGTGGAATGGGAGACAGGTTTCACATACATAGATCCAGGGTTGTGCAGGTGTCCCTACTGGACCATGTGGCCTCCAGCATTGCTGCGGGAAACAGGGAGCTGCAGGACGTACACTGGCTCACAGCCTGCAAGTAACACGTCACTTCCACTCAAGTCCATTATATACTGTAGTCTCATGCTAGCTATGTGAAAATCCTAGGCCAACAGAGGAGCCCAAGGACTATTTAGCCAGCAGAGTGCTAGCCATCTCTGCTGTCTTAGAAACCCTTTGTGGAAAGGGATCTGATCTGCTTGGATGTGCAGCATATTTGGAGATGAGGAAAGATTTCATATGCCTTGTCCATGAAAATTCAACCATTGACTCAACTGGGAAAATTCAACTAATTCCATCAATTAAAGGGGAAATGGTCTCAGAGATTTTCTCTATCAATAACTATATTTCTTCATACTTTTCCATTTTTATCTCTTGGTTTGTTAACTCAGAACTTTGACCTTACATAACTGGGAGAAATCAAATAAATTAAAAACATTTCCTTCTAGTGAGAGGAGAGCACTCCTACTTTCATTCAACATCACCAGTAGCAGGCTTTAAGTACCCACCTAAAGATGCAGGGCTCCTTCCCAATTCCTTGGAAAATAAAAAACATGAACCAAGTTGTGAGGAGATTAAATAAGATGGAAATACATACACACCTTTGGCATGAAATATCCATTTCTTATTGCTGTCTATTGCTGTAAAATAGAACCATTCTAAACTCAGTGTATTGAATGACTGAAAAAATATTTGTTTTCTCACAGTGATAAGGCATAGTCCTCGGGTTGGGCTCTGGTAGTTCCTCTCTTAGTTTTTGTGTCACTCACGTGGCTTCTGTTTTCTGGCTGCTAGACCAGAGCTTCATGATCCAAGAGGGCGTCACTCACATACTTGGTTATTGGTGCTGGCTGTTACTGTGTGGTTCTCTCCACGTATTTTCATCTCTAAGAAGTGTAACCCGGGTCTCAGCACATGGTGACCTCAGGCTTTCACGTGGAAGCAGAAGCTGCAAGGTCTCTTGAGCTCTAGGCTCAAAATTAATGCATAATTATTTCTACCATGTTTCTTGCCCACAGAATCAAGTAGGACAAATCAAACAGGAAAATAGATTTAGCCTACTGATAGGAGGAGAGGGAAAGTCACACTGCAAATGTATGTGCACAGGAATGAGAAGAATTCTTCCAGGACATTTTGCAAACAATCTACTGCACATCCCCTTTGCCCCTGTATTAGTCAATGCTTACGAGAGTCAGGTGTAGAAGAGTGCAAATGTCTGTCTGTGTGCTGGAGACATAAAGAATCCAGTCAAGGACCTGAAGCTCATGGCAGTGTCCCATACAAGTCCGTATCAAGGGTCTGCACCTGCAAGGCCCAAGGACCAGTGGTGGAAGCTAGAAAGTCCGTGTGGAAGGGTGAAGGATCTGTGCCAAAGGCTGAGAGATCTGCACTGAAGCCAGGAGATGATGTCCCAGATGAAGACAAGGATCAAAGCTCTCCCAAAGAAAGACAGCAGCGAAAGCTCTTTCAAAGAAAAAAAACAGCAAAAAGCAGCTTCTTCAGGAAAATTAGCAACAGGTGATCTTCCCCTTCTGTTCTCCTCTTATGCCATTCCGGCGACAATTCTCAGGTGGTTCTTGCACGCCCAGAACCAGGCTGACTCGGTTCCGCGGGGGGGGAGGGGGGGGTCCCCTCGCAAGTTAACCATTAATTAATCCACCACACCCCTCTTACACAAATATAATTTGGTTTCTTGCAGGGAATTTTTCCGTTAAGGATGCAAGAAAATAGGAGAACCTATCCTCCTAAAGGAGAAAGTTATTATGCTTTGCATTGTGAGTGTGGTTTTTCCCCTTGTTCTGCTAAGTTCCAGGCTAGATGGAAGGAACTATCTGAGGAATTCCTGTCTGATGTAGTCAAAGAGAAGACTGGCTTATGAACAGTTGCACGACAGAGTAAGACTGACAATTTGCAGAGTACAGAGCAAAATAAGAATGTAGGAATAATGGTGTAAAATTTAGAATTTTAAGGTGCCAATAGCAAACCTGTGGTTCCTCCAAGTATGTAGGTTTGCAACAGAACCCTTAGTATTTCCAACAGGAATAATGTGTGTGTGTGTGTGTGTGTGCATGTGTGTGTGTGTGAGATCCTGTAAGTTTTCTTATTTATATACAGTGAAAGAAAAGAGACTTTGAGACTTTAAAATACCACCTTTTTTTTCTAAACAGAATGTAACCAAATAATAAAATGATAAAATGACTACCTTCTATCCCCTACGCTGAGGTTATTTGTCTGAGAATTACACTAAGCTCTGTTTTCCAAGGACGAATGTCTTATCTAAAGCAACGTGTCGTTAGGTACACAACGGGCAAGGTTCTGCATAAGAATTTGAAACATAACAATGTGAAATCCTGACTTCACTTTGAGACAGATATCTCAAAAATTAGGATGAGGTTAGGGAAATATTTTTTCTTCCTTTTATGTTTGAATTGTGCTGTCCCTAAGAATCAATGTGTCCTTTACTAGCATAGAAGTTAGGGGAAAAGATGTTGAACAAGCAAGAAATAATGAGAATTTCAAGGCTGCCTGCCTTTCACACTGTTAGAGATATCCTCAGCCAGACCAGTTTCTCGGCGCCTGAGCCTATGAGGAATGGCTTCACTGGCGAACAAATAGTGCTGTGGACCGGGGCCTCACACCTTAAGGGACTCCATGCTTGGGACTGATTACCAATTATGCGGCTATTCCTCTTGTGCTGTTTCACAGTAAGTGCAAATTCCCTGTAACACCTCTCCCATACTGCAAATATGTCTTCAGATAGTTACATGTCAGGGAAATTATGTCTGTTCTAATAAAGTCACTGAGGGGTTATTCTACATCAGTGGTTCTTGACAGTGCAATTTTCCCCTCAGGGGACATTTGGCAATGAATTTTTTGGAGACATTTTATTTGTCCCAACATTGGAAGACAGTGTCCTGGCATCTCTCAGGTAGAGGCATGAATAATTTTCCATGTCCTACAATGCACAGGACAGGCCCTCACCAAAATTATCCAGTCCCAGATATTCACAATATTCAGGTTGAGAGGTCGTCTTCTGGATTAACTCAAACTTGTAGAAATGTACTAGTGTAGGGAAAGCATAGATTCTGAGCTAAGAATGGTGCTGAGGGTAAATACTGTGGTTTTCTGAAAAGCATGGCATTGAAAGAGCTTCACAGCCCAGGGGACTGAAGAGAGAAGAGAAGTCTTGGCAGTGGTAGTGTCAGAACTTTGCTCTGCAAACTGATCTAACCTTGAAGGATGAAAAGAGGCGAATGTCAGCATGTGTATTTATGACCAGTGAGTACTAAGATAAGAAACAAAAGGTTATAGCTGTGCACTTGTCTTTGCAGTCCTTGTGACTAGTTTACATCCTAGTGTTAACTAAACATTTTTGCAGCAAGATAAAGCAGTTAATTAAAAAAAAAAACCTCCTGCCTATGATGAATGGGTCTTAGAAGGAAGTTACTCCATTGAACTATTAAGAAGATTACAGTTCTCTTGCTCCTCTTAAATTCTGAAACAGTTCTGACGGAAGACAAAGGGTTGAGGCAGTTGGAACAAATGCAAATATATCATTGATGAAATTGTTGTATGAGATATGACTGATGTCTGTGGGTGAGGCACTTCCTAATCTGCACCCCAGCATTAGAATGAAGCACCTCCACTCACAGGTGTGGGAGACTTAGGCGTTAGGATCAACCTCTGTAAAGAGGATTTAGAGAAGCAGAGCTGGGAGTTTTCTCTCTGTGGGTAACTCAATTCCGAAAGGAAGGAAAAGGACTTTGCTTGCTTAGTTCTCCTTCCAATTTACCCAGTTCTGTTTGGCTCTCCCTTCCTTTATTTTGTCCTGGAGAAGAGGGAGTGATGCCACTTCAGTGGGGAGGATGGGAGGTGGGTACGCGAGCCTGGGAGTGCTGTAGGAGTGGCGCTCCCCGCCACATGGCTGAGCACGAGGGGAATGGGGGAAGGACACCTTCCTACCCACCTTGCAAACCTAATGCGCAGTTCCAAGCTGCCTTTGGGGAAAGGGCGCCCTCTGTCCATCTGATGCTTTTCAGGAAACCATAATGTTTACCTTCAAGCTTCTCCTTCTGATGAAAATGCAAGGGAAAGGGGCCCAGGGACAGTTAGTTACAAGATTAACTCCTTACTGCAGATGGAACTGGTGAAGTCTCCACTTTCATTTTCAAAACTCTCTTAATAAACAACTGAAGTGAGAAGTCCAAAGTGACGAGTCATGTTCAAAATGCTAGCTGTTGCCTTTCTGAGGAGGGATTAAACTGTAAGAAGCCCCCTGATCACAAGAACAAGGCCCAAAGAGATGCACTCCCCGTTTCCCTCCCTGTCCATACTATCCTCCACTTGCACCATAAAACCTAAATACTTCTTTTTAAAAGCGGGGAATAAAGTGCTAACTCCATCCTGTACGTGGGTAATGGAAGAATGGGAAGCAATGCGTTCTCCATGCTTTTGTTCCTTTGATCTGGTTGAGATTCACACCTTGGAAAAGGAAATGTAAAGGCCTGTCCTGCCACGCAGTCCTCAACCACTCGTGCAGGGAAGGAATGCTACTCCTCTTTCCTCAAATGCCATATTTTCTGTCCCCAAACACCTCACATGGGACAATTTTGCAGGGCCCACACAACAGTCCATGATGGGACCTGTCCACATTGAACTCACTGGTGACTTCTGCTCTCAATCAAGAAGGGATCTCCTTGCTTTCCCCCTTTAAGTTTTCAGTATAGAGGAGTGAGGCTAAAGCCTTAGCACTATATCCTCAGCCTGTTTTATTTTGTTTTTATTCTTTTGAGGTAAGGTCTCACAAGTTGCTAAGTTATATAGGCTGGGTTTGAACCACCTGCCTCAGCCTCTCAGACTGCTGTGATTACAGGTTTGCACCACCATGTCCAGCCAAGGGACTTTCTTGGTTGGTATCAAGTCATGCACCCATTAAAAATCAAGTACGTTTCCTTTTGAACCCTAGAAAGCTTCATTGTTTGTTGATTCACTAGCATACACTGTTTGTGTTCTGACTCAAAACTGCTAATATCTCAAATTTTGGGGAAATGGACTTAATCAGTATTGCTCATATGATGCAGAGTGAATTAACTCAATTTAGAATATATTTCAGCCAGTATTTTCTTTGATATATTCATGCCATTTGTATCTCCGGGAGCATCCCCTTTCTCCATTATGAAAACTCCTCTCTTGGGTCATTATGCTGAGCAGAGTTCAAAAGTCAAGATCACTGAATTTGAATGTAGATTTCAAGTGGGAAGAAACTGATCATTTAAAAAAATGAAAAAAACAGACCAATGGAGATTTCATGACTTGTTTATAGGGGCTGGGGATTTAGCTCAGCGGCAAAGCGCCTGCCTGGCAAGCGCAAGGTCGTGAGTTCGGTTCCTGGTACCGGAGAAAAAAACATGACTTGTTTATAGTCATAGAGCAGATGCATAGCTAACAATTTTATGAGCAAATTTTTCATCAGTATTGAAAGTCTGAAATGTTTATCTAGGTTTCTGAGAAAGAAGGAAATCCCTAAAATAAGCTAAGTAATAAGTAACCCAAAAAAAAAAACGAATTAGAGTAAAAATCTGGGCACAGTCGTCCACGCTCTCCAGGAAGGTAAAGCAGGAGAAATAGAAGTTTGAGCCTCACCTGAACAACTTAGCAACTTAGAGACCTTATCTCAAAACAAAATAGAAAGGGAAAAAGCAATGAGGATGTTGCTCAGGGCAAAGGCCTTGGAGTCAATCCTTGGGACTGCCAAAACAGAAAAAAAGATGAGATTATTCATGAAAGGGAAAAAATTTTAAGTTATTTTTGCAGATGAATAACAGCCATTAGAGTTCGGTGCCATTATGTAACAGTAGCTACTCTGAAACTTAAGAGGCCTATGTTTCTATTTAATTTCTCAAGAACATCAAGTCTGCATTGTGGTTGTAAAAATTATAGACACTAAACACATTCTTTGCCGAAATACAATATATATTTCTATATTGCCTGTCTACAGTAATTATTTCACTGTATTTTCCAATATTATGTCAAATAGTAGATTCTCTTGCTCTTTGCCTTTGTGAAACTTTGGCCTTGGGTGTTAACATATAAGTATGCAATGCACATGATACAGTGTAGGTGTGTGGGGGACACATTTTGGATTAGAGGACCTCTTAAGTACTCCATATATTTTTTGCTCCATGTTACTCTATTCTCATGTTCATGAGTGATTTTAAAATACTCATGCAACTGAATCATATTCTCCATCACCTTCCATTCTAAAATAAAATACTATTTAGAATAAAAAGTGTTTCATTCCAAGAAATGATAATCTCACTCTAACAAAGGCGTGATACATTTAAATTACAGTGTTTCTTTGATAAGACAACCATACTGACCTTAGCATTTGATGTCTACCTCTCTTATTATACAAAACTAACAAAGAAGAATGTGCTGTGCTACTCTTTCAAGCTAAGGCTTTAGTGCTAATTCAGGGAAAACAATAGTAGAAGCATATTCTACCAAAAAGTAGCTCTAGTATCTAATTATTTTTTTTAAATTGAATTGTTTTAATGAGGTTATTCTATAGTAAAACTCATTTTGATGCTCATTATTCTCAATATTACAAATGTTTTAGACTGAGCTGTTCTGTAAAGTAGACTTGTCCGGAGGGATATACAATATATCACTGACCAAATAAGCTACAGCTTTTTGTTGACCAAGTAAGCTACAGCTCAACGTTTTCTCCAGTCCAGGTACCACTAATTGCTGGTAATTTCTGAACTGGGAGAAGGCTGTGGTACTGTATGGAAACACTGAAGAGAGATTTTAAGAAGCTGCTCTTGAGGAGGTCTTAAAATAGCCTTAGCAGGTGGAGAATGTTCTAAATATCTTAGCGTGAAATGGCAGTGCAAGCTGTCAGCCCACTAGTTATTATAAGAGACCTATTTACTGGACAGAAAAGACTGAGCTCTTTGCACGGAGGAGAGCAATTTGTATTTTCCTCATGAACTGACCATTATAAGGACAAGTGCACATTCACCACAGGAGATTTACTGAATGAGAATCAGCTTTATTTCAAACTGCATATTTTCTAAACTGCATTCATATGTTGCATCAATATTAAAGACAGAGATAAACACAGTAGCCAAATCTCAAGTTAATCCACTCTCTGGAGAACACAGAACCTTTAAAATACAAACAGAGTGAAATTATAATTAAATTAAAATTTTAGTAAGAGTTCGTGTTTTTCTTTCCTACTTTGAAAAATATATATAAAACGGACAATCTCAACAATAGGAGGACAATAAGGTATAGACATTTTAAACATATTATAATCCTAAAACAGTAAAAATTCATACAACAAAAGTACTGACTAGTACACTTAAAATGAATATTGATATTTTACTGCTTCTCCCTGTGATTTTGTACTCACTTTACCCTATATCAATAACAAATACTGATTATGCAAATGAAATAGAAATTTTTAATTTTCAAAGAATTTAAAATTATTTCATTATTTATCGATACTGTAAGAAATTCTGAAGTAATGTTGGTAGCTGGAGCTGGGACATAAGATGCAATCTTGGTCTTCCTATGCAATTTCGGATACAGAGTCGGCAAAGTTGGCAAAGAGAGCTTGGGGTGGCTACAAGAAGACAGGAATATATTTGTTAATTAAAATCAAAATGAACTTTATAATTAGTAAGTTACACTAAAGAAATCTGTTATTCAATGATTTTTACTAAGCTAAGAGAGTAAGGCCAGTACACTATGAACATTTATTTAAGTATTCATATTGCTTTTATTTGAGATCATATAACTGAGATATATCTCATTTAATTAAAAACACTATCATCTTCAGGATTATGAAATCACTGTTGCATGCAAAGCTGCAAAAACAAATTCTTTCTTTTAAAGGAGATATAAATCAAAAACCTCAGTAGTATTACGTACTAAAAGGGGAAATTTAAAAATTATACATTTTCCCTCAAATTAGGTCTAATTTTAAGCAGAAGGAAATTTATTATAGTCTCTCAACCAAGTTTAACAAATTCTGTTTTAGAGCAGAAGTCTTTAGGGTGAAAATTTTCCCTATCATGTTTCATCAACCTGTTACAGAGGATGCATGCCTTTACAACATGGGACATCTTTCCAAATATGAATGACCAGAGTCTATGCCAGAATGACATATTATGCATTGGCAAAACAAACTAAATAAATGTAATTAACAAAAGGAATAAGAAAACTTAGATGTGGCAAAAAATTAAAATAATCATATTTTCTTCATAGATAAAATGTTCTACTCTCACAAAAATACTCCAGATTATCATTATCTTAATTTACCTGCCAACAGAAAGCTTTTTGATTTCATCTGTTTTAGGCAAATTTGTCTGTGTGGTTTATCAAATGTTCACATCTATCCCTCTTACCTTCATGTTGAAGCAGAACTCTTTCCACGACGCTATTAGAGATAGCTACATCTATAGGTCGCAAAAGCTCTGTATTCTTTGCATTGATGTCTGCTCCAAATTCTAGCAGTAAGTTTACAGTTTCTAGGCTGGACTGTTGGGCAGCAGCATGTAATGGAGTATCCCAATATTTGCCTTTCTGTACGTCAGCACCTGTGTATACACAGCAATAATAAATACAAACAAAAATTATTAGGTGCATCAGTTACTTTGGAGGGGGGAAGAAAAGCAACTGAGAAAGGTTACAAAGAAGACTGCTACCTAAAATGAGTTATTTATTTACACATATATTACATAAATACTTTTCATATATCCCTTCTATGTACATATTACATATAAGTTTTTTTTTGAGACAGGACCTCACTAAGTAATTCAGGCTGACCTCAAACTATGTATTCCTGGCTGACCTCGAGCTTGTGGTTATCCTCTCTGGCTCACTAGGTGTGCACCACCACATCCGGAACATATTACATATAAAAAAATTTAAACTTGTACATTTGGAGGGGAGGGACACACATTTGCTATATTACTATAAAATATTCTATATGCTTAAAAGATCTCGTAATGACAGTAGATATATAAAGTTTTAAATTATTCCAAAATTAATTGCACTAACATAAACAGAGCATGATTAAGATCATGCATATCTATTTTCATCAAACATGGAAGTTCTTAAGATGATCAAGAGATTATTACTTTTATTCTTGTATTCAAAGGCAATAAAGTTCTTTAGTTTTTTGAAACTCACAACACTAGATATGTGAGTCACTTAGGTAAAATGTGTGGCTTTTCCTGCCCCTATTCAATCATATAGTTTAAATCAATGAATGGAAAACAGACATGGAGCCTCTCAAATAGAGAAATACATCAATGATATCTGCATATAAATTAACTTTTTGAAAAAATACTTACATTAAAAAATACAACCCTACATCAGAAATTATCTAATGCACAGTTATTTTATTTTAGTGTATGGCCTGACAGATGGTGGTCATCCATGTGCAATAAATAAATGCAGTTCAACACTGTAAAATAATAATCTCACTTTCCAGTACATAAAGAGTTACAACACCAAGGAATCCCTATCAATAAAATGTGAACGTTCTTTTCAACTTTGTTTTCTGATTCTGTTTGTACAATTAATGATAATCTATAAGAAGCAGTATATTTTACGAGTTCCTTTATTGGCCTCCTACTTCTTACAAATTTCAATAAACACAATCCTTTTCAATTTTTGAAAGCAAATGCAAAATGTTCAGTGAAGCAATTATATTTCATAGCAAAATTTCCATAGAGGAATCATAAACACTGTGAGTTATATCAATTTTATGAGTGACTAAGGCCTAAAAATAACAATTACTAACAGCAATTTTTCAATATTTTTAAAAACTCAATATAAAATATGTGGTGGAAAAATTAAATTCCTAGCAAAGTAAAGATAAAATATAAACCCTATTTGTTATACCAAATTTATGGGAGAACATGGCTAGAAAGTCACACTCTGCCAACAATTATTAACAGAACTCATGTTTCAGGCTCCAGCTGTAATGAGAATGAAATAATAAATGCAGATCCTGCTTGCTAGAAATTGATAACTTAGCTGAGATAATGTGAGTAATGCATAGTAAATGGGATTACTAAAAATACAGATCTGAATATATTAAGAAGCAAATGACTGTCATAAATAATAAGTAGAAAACCATTTGCTCATTTATGTATATTCTACCCATCTGTGCCACATATGAGGGAGGCATTGAAAAGAAATAAAATGATAGGACAGGGAAGCTTGATCCATATCTTAAAAGAGCTCCTGGGTGCATGGTGGGAGAGACCCTTATGCACTCAATAGATCACGAATGTTTCTCAGGGGCCTGGTGTTGAACTTTGAGGAATTAGGTTATTTCATGAGAATTAAAAAGGATATTAAGTTATTTCACGTGAACAAGACAGAATGTACAAAATCTGGGAAAGTGTACATGTTTTTATAGTTGTTAGAAAATGAAACTATCCAAGAAGTTTCTATCCCTAAAATTTCTCCTATGGATTTGCTCAAATCCAAATACATATATATAAATACAGGTATATTTAGCAACATTGTATTCAACCTTAATGGCATTTTATAAGCAGGGCTTTCAGACTCCATTTATATACCCAAATGTCTGCAATGCTGTGTATATAAAATATTAAGATTATATATTCATCTGTGAGCTTTAAGTGTTATCAATAATGAAGTCCTTTTATTGGTTATATACTTATAAGAGAATGTTTATAAAGAAAACATTTGTAAAGCAGTAAGATACACTGTTAAAAGAAGCTGAGCTAGGGAAGTAATTGCTCATGTGTATGGACAGAAAAAAAAATGTTTTAAAGGAAAGTACCAGCATAAAGAAGCATCTGGATGCAGTGGAATTGCTGGGACATACAAGCGACGTAGAGAGGTGTTCCCAAGTGAGGTATATCTTGGTCAACATCTGTACCCCAGGATATGAGAATGTCAAGACATTCGTGATGACCTGCCAACACAAAGTAGCAATGAGCTTCCTTTCACTCATGCCTATCCACCCCACATCGCAAACTATGCTTCCCCCAAGTGTAATTTAGTGCAACAGAAATGAAACGAAGCATTTTAAAAGAATCCCCTACACACACACACACACACACACACACACACACACACCCTTATCATTTACTCCTAAAACTGAGTTACCTTTACTAGCAGCCTCGTGCATGGGAGACGGGAGACAGGACTCCAGCTGCGCTTTGGCACCATACTCCAGAAGAAGTTCTGTACAGCTTGCACTGCCTTGTGAGCATGCATTGAATAATGGGGTCACGCCATCTATTGTGATTGCATTTACCTATACCAAACCCAAAAGCTAGGAATAAGATTCATAATTCACACACGATTTGAAGTTCACACAGTTTTGAAATTTCAAATGTCATGCTCTCTGCCAGCTGAACTAGTTGGAAAGACAAGTGCAGCAAATAAGACAGAGTCTACTTAGTTGATACCCATTCATAAGAAAAGATTTAAAACTGCAGAAGACAGCTGTGCTGCTTCAAGTAACTCATAGAAATAGGCGTACAACTGATGGAACTTATGGAAAAGACATATTCAATGTCAAATGAAAGCTAATTCAATCATTAAGTTTCAGTAAGAAAAATAGAATAGTGATGAAAATTGTGATGAATTCACTGTACTTCTGATTACTTAAACTGATAAAATTGGTCATTCTGTTTCTGAGAAAGAACTTAAGGAAAATCATCAAAAACTTAGGAAACATTAGAGGCCTAGAGATGTTCATCTATTGCTAGACCCATGAAAGCAGAAAATAACTTAAAGAATATTCTGCATTATTATGCAGCATGCTTCCCATTCATACCGTGGTTGGAAATACTTTTAAGAGCGTGTTACATATTTATATGATTGTTGGAAAATAAGAAGGCTGAGGTGATTCAACGGCTTTATTTTTACCCTTACATCTTTTTGAAAGCTACTGAGGAAAAGAAGAAGAAAACTCTGCTTGAGTCTCTCAGTTATTAGTTATGAAATTGTTAATGTAGAAAGGTGCTTACACTGGCTCCAGCTTCCAGAAGAGTTTTGGCACACGCCAGGTGACCTCCCAGGCAAGCTTCGTGCAATGGGGTGACGTGGTCTATGGTTACTGCATTTACATTATAGCCCTACACATGACATAAATTGGAAAGGTGAGCAAAATGTTACATACATCATCTTCATAAGTATGATAGTCAGAAAATGATATATTTTAAAGATTAAAGAATCTCGGGCAAACCAGTTTCCAGTTTAGCAGGATTGGCCAGCTCAAATGTCAGAGTCCATCTGTTGCTGAAGTTTCCAATCTCTTCATTTCTGGTAATTCTTAATACATATTATAGGTTTTTGTAAATTAAATTCACTAGGATTTATTACTTCTATCTAATTGCATTTTGGTCTCTCTTGTCCAACAATCCTCTTGTCTGTCTTTCCCCCACCCTCCACAGACTCTAGTATTTACTATTCTACACTCAGATGGATTGTTAAAGCTTTTTGTACATGTGGTATTTGTCCTACTTTGATTGATTTATTAATTATGTCCTCCAGTTCTACGCATTTTACTTCAAAGCACAAGTTGTCACTCTTTTTTATGGGAGTTCAATATTTATACATATAATTTTTTATCCATTTGCCTCTTCATGGCCATCTAGGTTCATTCCATGTCTTAACTATTGTGAGCAGTACTACAATAAACATGGGAGTGAAGGTATTTATTTGATGTGCTGATTTTTTTTCCCCTGGAAGGCTCCAAGCAAAAGTAATGATAAAATGATAGAAATATTAATTAGCATGATTTGATCAGGACATAGTTTATACATGTATTGAAATACCATATTGTAATCCCTAAATATGTACAGCTATTAATGAAATCAGAAATTATTCTGAAAAGCTTAAGGAGATGCAAATTCTAATTACCTTGATTGACTATTATGCACTGTATATATGTATTGAAATTTTCACACTGTTGATCATAAATGTGTACAGTTAAAACAATAATAACAAAAACTCCTTAGCCCCACTTTTGTAGCATACTCCTGCCTCAGTCTAATAAAGTCTTAAGTATTTTGTTCCATAGGTTCTGGCATGCTCTTTAAATTTTGCTTTCTTAATTTTTTGTGTGAGGTGTCTTTATTTTGTTGTTGCTTGTAGAACTAAACATTGTTTATAGCTTAAATCACTTGCTTTGATTGAAAATATATAATTATAAGTCGGTACAAAATGGAGAAAAAAATAAACTTTAGTAAACTGTTTTGTAAATTTCTGTCACTAAATAGATGTGATTAAATTATATGATAGGGTTAAGAACTCTGACTATAGAACCAGACTTGGGTTTAAAGCTGTGGATCCATTATGCAATAACCATTGCAATTTGGACATGTTCCTTAACCTGTAAATGTCAGGATTATCATGAGAGTTACATGAGATAAGTCATGAAACATTGCTATTATTACAGTGCCCAGCGCATAGAAAATCTTAGGTTTTATTTCGTTATTGAATCAAAACTAAGTAAAAATCTTTTCATTATATCCCAATTAAACTCACAATATCAAACTAAAATGTGTGAGATTCTTTACCTTCTCAATATCATTAGTAATTCATTTTCTAATAACAATCATACTAAACCCTATTATAATAGGAAGAACTTCAAGCCAAATCCCTCCTAACACATTGCAAATTACAATAATCTCTAATACCAGAATGGATATGAAGAATCATAAAACAATTGCACTAAAATAATCACACCAAATCTTCGCCACTACTGAGTGGAAATTTTTAAGATCCTTTGCTTATCCCTGCAGAGACTTCAGGCTGCTGGCCAGCAGGCAGATTTGGAAGCTACCCCAGCCTGCTGCAGAGCAGATGACGAGATAACAGCAGCCTGTGAGGAGTGGAGGTTCCCTTTCCCACTGGGCTCTTGGGCAGTTCTCACTCTTCCTGGCAGCGTCCAAGGGTAGGAGATACGTGCTGAGATATACCGGAGGACTGCTCTCCTCTCAGAGAGCTCTCCTGGGGATTACTCTTTGAAATTACTGACCTTTTTATAGGTTCCTTCCCCTTCATCATCAAATGATGAGAAAAACAAAACAGTCACATGATTGTCACAGACCTGAACAGCTCTGGGGGAATATCTCTTCTCATTTTAAAAAGGAGAAAATACAGCTCAAAGAGCCTGTGGGTCACTTCAAGTGCCAACCGAGGATCCGGTCTCCTGAGACCTAGGCAGGACTGTTTAAATCAAGACACTCAAGTTTTTCTCATAGCCATTTGAGAAAACTTCTTTCTCCTTGATACTGGTGAAGTGACATTCAGAACCATGGGTGAATTTAAATCAAATTGGAAGCTTAAAAATTAAACGCCCAGGGCCCAAGTTAGACTATCTTTGTCTCAGCAAGGAATTTGTTTTTCAGTTTTGCTCTGCTGAGTCTGATGAGCAGGCGGTATAAAAACGAGAGTTCTATCACCTTCAAAGGTAATTCCTCATAGTACTGTTTATTGCAGATCATCACAATGTAAAATAGATTGTGTTGGCATCTGATCTGATCACCCTTTTTTGGGTATTATTTGACTAAGTCTGCAAGTAGCTGGGCAATTATAAAGAGTTAAGCATGTTTACAATTGAATAAATAATTCAAAATTACATTAGCAAATGAGTAAAGATCTGTAGCAAGGAATAAATACACTGTGAGAAATCTGAACTACTTAGATATAGACTTATACTAAAGTATTTACAAAGGATTTTCAAAGATGAATCAGAAATTATTGACTTGCGTTGTGTGAGTTGAAATGAAAAGGCAGCAGTCAAACTTAAGCAATATTACTATTTTTTAATTGATTTGCTTTAACAATGCTTTACGTTCATAAGAGGGAATATATATTAAGCTACATGTAATATTTTACCTGTGATAATAATGTTCTTAGTGCAAGAAGACGGCCTTGACTTGCGGCTTCATGTAGTGGTGATCGATCTGCCCAGGAGCCTACAAAAAAAAAGTAAGAAAGAAAAAGAAAAGAAAGAAAAAAAATGAAAGAAGAAAAGAAAGGAAACTAACTTTGCGAATCAAAGTGACCCCTAATACGTTCGGTGAATTCCTGTGTAACATGAATTGTTCAAGTTTGGCATTCAACAAGGTGATCCATATGCCAGGAAATTTGATTCTTATCTGAAAGATCTAGATAAACAGCTTCTAAATCTACAAGACTAAAATGCTCCGAAACAGAACTAACCCCAACTTACTACTGTCCCTATTGAATTATCTTCCAGAGAGGAGGAAGATTAAGAGCATGAAATTGAACAAGACAAAAACAAAACAAAATAAATGCCAAACAAACACCTGTATTTAGTGGTTTTTCAGACAAAACAAAAAACTATTTCTTTTAATTCTTAGCAGTCACAGCTGCCAGGACACTCGCCTACATCTCTCCACACCCAGCCTACCCTGGTTGTCTTTCCTTTCCCTACCTCTGATTCTGCCCTGGTCATGAGTTGTAGCACTGCAACATATTCCCAAGGACAGTTGTAGCTGAGCCCTAAGTCTTAAATGTGCAATAAACTAGATGGGCCCTAAAAAAGGGGTGCCACGGGCTGGTAAGGGCATAGCGTCAGCTGTGTTTGAGATATTCCTAATGGTGCTGAGGGTTCATTCACAGACTACTGATTCTCCATGTGCCAGGTGTAGTTGTCATTGACACCGAGCACCTCCATCCTTGTACCATGGAGATTTCCTACTGACCTGCCATGCCTCTTCTCCAAGCTTTCCTCTTTTCATATGTCTTTGCACAGCCTCCATCGAAAAGATCAATCCCTTGCACAACAATCCCCTTTTCTTTCTCTCCCATTTCCCCTCTAGGTACCCAGCCACCACCCAGAGACGTACCCTTCTCTCTCACGTCCCTCACCATGTCACAGCCAAACTGGTTTTAAGAAATCTTAGTTGGGACATAGTAACTGAAACAGGACCGACATTGTTAGGTCAATTTACTGGACATGGGACTTTTAAAGTGATTAAAACTCTAATCACATTACTGAAGAAGACTATCCAAACTTGGAGCAGACTTGAAGCAGACTATCCAAACCTGAACAGATTGTTTAAAGGCTGATAAATAAAAGCAGTACTGATTAGAATGAAAATCTTCCCCATGTAATATGACTGAGTTGCTAATATGTGCCTTCCTCTCTCCTGCCTCTTCCTCCATTTTAAATCCGTAAGATACAATGAATCAAAATGTCTTTAAAACTGCTGAATAATTCTAGCACAATTTAAATAAAGCCACAGCTGTTAGTCAGAAATGTAAGTTTTATGAAAAGCTTATCTAAAGCTTGTTTAAATACATTAAGAATAGTATTCAAAATATAACTGCAATGGAATGCTATTCTTTAGAAACCAGCTTATTATACTACTTTTCAGATCTCTGAAAAATTTTACATGTGATTCTACCAGTGATTCTTTGCTATGGTCTTAACACAGAGCTTTGTCCAAACACCTTAAGTGACATCCAAATAATTCCACTCACTAAAATGTAGGGCACATATCACACAGGAATGAAGCACCCAAGTGAGCATGGGGCAGAAGTCAATTGTCAATTATCAACTTTTTTATGTAAAATGATCTAGGATTGTATTGAAAATGCAAATCTTAAGGGAGAGTGGAGTATGTCTTCTCTTTACTGGTGATTTATGAGTAATGATTTATGACAGGTGATGTTGAACAGCATTTAGGTGCCTAATAATAATTGAAGAACTATATATATAATCTCATTTAGTTTTCACAATGATTTAAAGTACATACAATTCAGAGTATCCAGGTAGTACTTAAGGTGTCCACTTTGCATTATTTCTTGCTTATCTGTACAAACTAGTAATTCAAGCATTCAATTCTTTGAGTTTTCATCTGAGAGAAGAATTACTGATATTCATTTTTGTGTGTTGCTTCTCTGCAGTGTTCAACAGTGATATTGTACACCCAAAGTAGAATTGTAATAATGAACACCTATAAATATTTGTGGACAGGAGAACATGTGATGGCCAAATAATAATTTGTAAGAAAACGGAAGTAAAAAGCATTAAAATGTGTGATGCACATGCACCAACCCCCCACAATGTAATCATTAGATAATGCAAACATGCACTATTAAAATCTTTAAAACTTTAAAAAAGACAAAAACAAACCATGTCAACAAAGAAATTGGAGCATTGTGCTGTAATAAATAAAACACATAATTTATCATCATAAACATTCTTTGAGGACTGACCATGTTTGAATTATAGGTTCTAAGATAAAAATCTGATGTTTTACAAATCATACACATGTAAGTGTTTCCTTTATTACTAAAAATTTTTTGCAGAGTGAAACTCTGGAGAACTCCAGGGCAAATATTTAATCAAGAAAATATGAAATTATAATACTAGCTTTCCAAATAGTTTGCATGTGTGATGCTACTATATTCAGTTTAATCAGCAGAGCAGTAGCAAATTCATAAATGTTTAAATAATCAATGCTTAAAATGTGTTTCAGTTTCAATAATCACTTGCAATATTTGTCATGAGCAAGTGTTTCTTTTCTGTGCATTATAATATATCTTATTATCTTTATTTTAAAAGATAAATACTAAATTATAAGATGGTGACTCATTATCGCTGCCTGTTTCCATTGTTGCCCCCTAACGTGACAATCAGCCAAACCTCAGAATTGGCAAAAGCCTAAAGAAATGGCCTTTCAGGTTCAGTTCAGACCCATTTATTTCTAGCGTGGTGTGAAGACCTTTAAGGGGAAGCAAACCTAACAGCATTTGCAAGTGAGGGCTACTTGGTATGCCTCCCAGCCAGCTCTCCTCCTCTGCATTCTAATGTGTTTGTTCATCAAAATGATTGTTTAGTCTTTGAACAATTTTAGTACTATCTGCTGGTATTTCAAAGGTGGGGAGGGGGATTTGATCATCTAGAAAGTAGATACATAAGAGCCAAAATAAAGACTTCTTGCTACATTTTCCCTGTAAGAATAAATAAGAAATAAAGCTATATCAATCTCTGAAAGGAGTAATTTATAGAACATGCATAACACCTAATGGAAAACAAAATCTAAATTCTGCATGCTTAACTCCAAGCAAGTCCATTTTATTTACTTTCTTATAATTTCTGAGACTATCTGCAATTAATTTGGTAGCATGTGAGAATCAAAAGATACTAGATTAGGTTCCAATTTCTGTTTTGAAGCTTTGTTCCTCCATTTTCCCCAGTTCAAGATCCAAAATTTAGCAACTACAATCTTCTGTTCAAATATGCACAATGTTAAATATCTAATCTTTCAATACAGATGTGCTTTATATCAGATTTATAAGCTTTGTCAAGATCAAATAAAATGTAAATATCTCCACATATAGTCATTTACTAATTTTACAACTGTTTTAGACTTTGAGTAGGTTTAAAAACAACAGAACTCCTAATTATAAAAATATCCAGTTTAACTCTTTAGGATAAATTATTCACTGTGAAATTGTTTTAAAAAATATCTGTGACTTTCAGCATGCTAATCAAATGCTTACTATTACGGTCTCTGAAGGGACACAGGAGGTGACTCAGCCTATATTTAGAAACACTAGTTTCCAGGCACCTAGGATACAGTTTACAGGGTGAGACCTTGTCCTGTCTTGTCAATATCACATTGCTAGAGCAAAAACATTCACACTTTAAGCTATATACAGTTTTATAACGGTGTATATCGTACCTAAATCACCATCGCCCCATGGAACTTCAAGCCAGCCACTGTTGAGGTAAATCCGACTCATCTTTTTTTTTTTAAATCAACATTTAAAAAGTCACTTCTCATTTGCTACTTCCGTTCGGCCATTTTAAGGCGCCCTGAGCTCCTTGTAATATGATCATTCACTCCAAAAAGAAAAGCAGCTTTTGAAAATCTGATTTATTTTCAAAATTCCCTTTTTTACTGATTGCTCCTCTTTCAGAAATGGCTGCTCCTAAATTATTTATTTTTCTTCTTACTGTATTCTTCCTGTAATGAAATAAAAGCACTACGATTCAGCCTGTGTTCATGGCTATGGTGAAACCACTTCACCACTTGGAAAGCTTTTTTGACTGTTTCCAGTCTTAGCACCAGCAACTGGAGTGAGACTTGAGAGCTCACTCAGCTGTGGTTCAGTGGACTCGCAGGGTCTGGCCACACCCCCTTTCATCTCAATATTATAAAAATAGGAAAGGATGACATTTATCTCAAATGAGCAGTTATGAAGAGATGAGAAACAGTGACATTTTTACATAAAGTTTTCATTTCACTGAAAATATTGCTATGTCCTCTTCACCACAGAGGGAAATTAGTTACGAAGCCAATGCAACTTGAGTTCAGGGGCCCTAACTTTCATGCTACACTCTAAGACTCTTTATCTAATTGTACATCTTATTTTTTCAAAATCCCCCACATATGTATTGTGTAAGCTTCAGGACCGGCAACATTTAGCCCATCCATACTCCCAAGTTTACAAATAAATTAAGTCAGTATTGATTTATTTCATTGCATGATTTCAGACAACCAGATTGACAGAGCCATAGAAATCCTTGCAAATGAGTTTAAGAGGGAGAAAAGAACATGCTATCAAAACCAGGTCTTCCAGGACTGAGACCGTCCTTGACTTTCCATTCCCATCACCTCTCTGAAAACTTCCTCACAATATGCTACTCCACATCTGAAAGCACCAGATTTAGCTGTGCCTTGGTTTCTCCAGGAGGACATATGGAATTAGCACATAAAATGGAACATATCTAACTGTTCATCTTCTATGAGCCCTCATTATCTCATAAGCAGATGATATAAGGGGTAAGATAGAAGTAAAAAAAGTAAAATCGGGTATGATTTACCTCAAGAAAATGAATTAAATTTTCCACAAGTAAAGGTAGTGCTTTCTCCAATGAACATTCAAACTTCAGGAAAAAAGAGGCCTAAAATCATTTTCAAAAAAAATATTGATGGAACACCACTTAATCTTCCCCATTAAGCACCATTCATCACTGCTGTGACCAGAGGATGCTAACTTGATCATTAACAGATCTGAGGTTGAACTCTATGCTGGACACTTATCAGTTATGTGATCTTTAGCATTTAACCAAATTCAGTTTTCTCAACTATAAAGGTAAAGGTAATTCCACCTACCTCATAGAATTTTGTTATATAAATTTATTACTTAGCATCATACTAAACACATTTAAAGTATCAGAAATACAAACCTATTTTAAACAATTACCTTCACAGGTATTCCCTATAAATCTTTATTTATATTTCATAAATAGAAGAAAGAATAGCTTAAGATTATGGAGCTTTATTTCATCTTATTCCTCTTTCCCATAGTCTATAGGAGCTACAAATAGGCAATGTTGAACATTCGAGACAATTATCATACCCACATAGACAATGCCACAATCTAACTCCAGTGTTTCCCACAAATTTCAGTCCAGCCATTTAAAATCTACTGCCTAATATTCACCTAGACATTTTGCTGACTTCTTCAACACATTTCTAAAAGCAAACTCATTTTTCTTTCACAACCAGCCATTTCCTTCTGGCTTATTTTCTTAAAGAATATCATTATCCTCTCTATCACTTGGCTACAGTAATATGATCTTAAACTTAAGCATAATAATTTTCCAGGATACTTCCTATCCATCAATGAGTTCACATATCTCTTTGAAAGGAGGCAGTTATCAATGCTCAGAAAATTCCTTTTTCATCTCTCTCCCAACCCATCCTCTTCATCCTGAGATCAGTCATTACATCTACCTATGCTTAGCCTTCAGGAGATCTCTTCTAATCCCATGAATATAGATGTCATCAACATGGTGATTACCCTGATTTTGTTGGGTTTTTTTGGCCTTTTTGAGACAGGGTCTCACTATGCAGTTCAGGCTGGCCTTGAGCTCACTTTGTAGCCCAGGCTGGTCTCGAACTCTAAATGATCCTCCTGCCTCAGCCTCCCAAGTGCTGGGATGACAGGTGTGTGCCACCATGCCCAGCGATTACCCTGATTTGATATCTCCAGGTCAGCTCTTTTCAATGGATTCAAAACTTTTGTTTTAACTTGCATACTCACCTTCTTCATTTGCATATTTAAGTAGACAATTCAGTCTAACATGTTGTCTTAGTTACTTTTCTCATTCCTGAGACAAAATACCTGATACCCAAAGTTAAGGGAGAAAAGGTTTATTTAGCTTACAGACCATAGAAGTTTCAATCCCTAATCAGCTGGCTCAAAGGTAGGATGGCACATGGCAACGGGCAGTAGTTCATGATGGGCAGAAGGTAGCAAACACAACAAGGGACCTTAACAGTGTCCCTTTTGTCTGCCCCTTTATCTCATCCACACTACTTAGGGTAGGTAGCACTCACTCCTTTAATACTAGTGACCTTGATCCTAGCATTGCATCATGAATCAATTCTAGAACCACACACTCTAGATCCAGCCACCTCCGAAAAATCTCCACCTATACCTCATGAAGCATTGGGAGGGGGCATCTAAACCCAAGCCATAACACGTGTCCAAACTGAACTCTTGATTTGATATTATTAAAATCTATCAGTAAATGCTAACTCTACTTATCCAGGTGTTTCAAGGCCAAAATCCTTTGCATAATCTTTAATATTTTCTGCTTTTCATATCCTGCAGGCTGCCCCCAATAACCCTTTCATCTTTACCATTCAAATAACCCAAACTTTAACTTCCTCTTAACTTCCAGTGCTACTACCTTAGTCCATGCCACTATTCTTCTCACCTAACTTTTTACAAAATCCTCCAAAGTAGTCTGTACCTTTTCATCCATGCCCTTTCAGCAATCTGTGCTAAATATTCCAGAGTCAAAGCCAGTCTTTTAAAGTCAAAAGGGATCCACTGGCCTCTCTTCTCACCAAAGTATAATCCAGTCTTTATCATGACCTACAAATATATATGGTCTGCTTCCATTTCAGTTCAGTTTGACCATAACCTCCTAGACTGATTCCTGACACCAGTTCCTACCCATCATTCTTGCCTGTTACTGTTGCTAAATTAAATGTCCAAAAACACTTGGACTCCCAGATTGCCCATCTGAAGCCATTTAGATAGTCAGAAAAATGCACCCTCTCCTTTGACAGGCAGGTCCCACGATGAGCTCTCAAGCCCCTCCTCCACATTCCTGTTACTTTTAGACTCAAGAACTTTAATAGTTCCCCATGATATACAGTCTAACATTCTTATCTGGGAGTTAAATATGATCTATAGTAAGGATTAAGTCTTCTTCATTTTATTTTCTAATACTAACTTCACAGATTCCTTTATTAAACTACATTGTTTTGCATGTTTTCCCCAAACAACACTTTTCTCCTTTCACGTTATTATCCCTTTGTCCAATTCTCTTTTTCATGTTGGGAAGTAATTTACTGAGGTTTTTATTGTCACTGTTTTTCCTGCTGAGTTTACAGGAGCTTATGAAATTTAAGCAGCTCGAAGGAGTTTCTTCTAAGTCAACAGAGAGGTTCTGTGTAGCAAGATACATTTGAAGAGTAAATAGAAGAGAAAAAAGAAAGAAGGATGGAAAGCAGGAGAGAGAAGAGCAAAAGGTGGAGACAGAGATTTAAAGACAAAAACAGAGGCATAAAAACTGAGACAAAAAGCAATAGAGGCAAAATTTTCAAACTGGTCCTGAGACATGGTCCCTACATTCATGCTAGGGCCATAGCCCTGAAAGGTAAAAAGGCCTCAAGAAACAAGATGGGCCTTGGCTGATTTCCTCACATTCAGGAGAGAGTCACATGCCTTAAATACAGCATGAATTCAACACATGTTGGACATTTTCTCAAGGGATAAAATGGACTTAGCCAATAGATTTATTAGCAGGAATGGGAGGAATATAAGCCAGTTGTGCTCCGTAATGCACCAGCAATGAAGCTTTATGATACAATATTGTCTCTTTTACCCTAGAACTCATGTATACTAAGTGGTCTGTTACTCTGTAATGGGGCAATGATAAGTATAACCAACTGGCCAAATAAATAGAGAATTACTTTGAGAAGTGAAAAGAACTACGAAATTTCATTGTCTACATCTTCATGTAGCAGTATGCATATTAAAATAGGAGTGAAATACGACACAGCAACAAGAACTGTATTTTCTTATTGGTTGTAAAAGTCTTTTTTTATATCAAATAAAAAATTGTAAAACTCAAAAAGTCATAATACATATTTGCAAATATGATCATCCCAAATATTTTGGTGCAAGCCTTTCCCAACATTTTTATAAACATTTTAAATTAAGCCGCATACGACCCATACTGCTTTTAATCTGCTTTGTCTTAACAATATCACATGGTTTTGATTGTTCCTGTGTCACCAAATATAATTCTAGTACAGTTAAAATGAGTACTTTATGATGTATATTGCATTATATAGTTAGCCATTATTTGTTTAGTTGATCACCTACCAACTAATGTTGAAGTGATTTTGGTTTTAGAATATCATCATAATTTGTGAATAAGTCCAAAAATTTACTTAAAGTAAATTTTTAAAATTTTGAAAAATGTCAGCAGACTATCTCCAGCAAGACTGGGCCTATCTAAGCTCATATTAACAATGCTGGGAAACTCTGAAGCCAAATTTAACAAGGGTTTGTTAAAAGCTTTCTTTTTTTTAAGTCAAAGCATTTATTCTTTATTATATTTTAATATATTTAAATTATGTCAAAAAGCTTGCATAAAATGTATTGTCTTTACAAAAAGTTGGATTTTAAGCATAATTTCATGGCTTATTTTCAGTTTTCTCTGCATTAAAGATGTTTGAAATTCACCCAGATGAATTTAT
This sequence comes from Chinchilla lanigera, assembly GCF_000276665.1. Lineage (NCBI taxonomy): Eukaryota > Metazoa > Chordata > Mammalia > Rodentia > Chinchillidae > Chinchilla > Chinchilla lanigera. The sequence goes on along the minus strand of NW_004955403.1, from coordinate 31,520,798 downwards.
CTACCCTTTTCCTTTTTTTGCTTTTTATCATCTTGCACAAGTCTATTGTCACTAACACATACAGTATCTTCTACTGCACAGTTTGGTAATTTACTCTTCACTTAATTCTTTATTCCTATAATAATTTTCTACATTCCTTTGGGACATTAAGGGCCAAGAGAGTGATATGATTGTTTATTCCTGCTTCCCAGCATTAGCACAGCACAGAGAATATGGTAAATACACAATAGATGTTGAATTGTTGAACTGTTAAATTGTTTCCTTTGTTGCCAACTATTTTTCATTCAAGCTAGTGTTTTCTTAATTTTACTATTAATTACACTGTTAATAACAGCATAATTACTAATAAGTAAAACAGTAATAAGTAAATAAGTAATAAGCAATAAGTAAATAATAATTAGTAATAAGTAAATAATTAGTAAGAAGGCAATGTGTTTAAAAAAGAATTATTTGTTTTTTTAACTTTTTAAAGAAGTAATATTTGACTCTACTTAAAAATGTGATTTCTTTGTTTTTACACCTTACAATCATTTGTAAATAATATTCTTCAAACTGCAAGTTACACTGTAAAGAGAACTGTTACAATTTTGGAAGGAGTAAAGATTATTTTATTTCTGAATCTGTGTTCCTAATACTTAACTCTTACCGGGATCATACTGGTGCTCTACTAAAATTCATGCTAATATAGTTTCTTTTTAAAAAATAATTCCCTTCCTTAGCTATCTTTTGGTACTAGGATCATTGTCCTTTATACTATAATTTTCTTTTATTAAAATTAATAACCGTGTCAGACCATTTTGAGGAAGGTGTTCTATTCACACTTTCCCCTAAATCAGAATTGCTGCTCTAATTTACATGATTTAAAATTTCCATCTTGCCTGCAAGGGGCCTTTTCCTGAATAATAGCCTGTTTCTATTTCCATACCAACTTAGAAACACCTTTTGCAGCAGAGAGGTAGACCACACAGAATCTAAAAGTTAACAGTCATCCCTAATAAACAATCAGAAAAATGAGTCAGCAGATGCATTTCCATATGCTTAAAGCTGAAAATACAGAGCAGTATCTTGCCATGCCATACATACATTTCGGAACCCACATCTGGGAAGCAACCCCCGTTTACAGTTAGTACTTGCAAACACAGCTCAAAATAATTTATCTCAGGACACCAACAGATTTGCAATGGTTGCTATACTAACCTTGACTGGTCAGAATACCCCAGCTAGCTTTTCGCTTAGAAGAACACTCCTCTATATTCGCTAGCCTTCTTTTTGTGAGAATCTGCTTAATGCAGTTCTCTTCAACAGCAATAGAGGCAGACATAGTCCGGTTGACGTTTCTGCCAGTGACAACCGGGTATCATAAAGACAAACTGATCTACGCAGAAGAAATATTAGCATCTGGATTTCTACCTACTTTCTCCTTCCCTTCAGACCTAAACAAAGATTCCTGTGTGCTGACTGGAAACGGCTATCGGCTATCGACACTGGACTCTGTTCAGAAACCCTGGAGCAGGGCTGTGAGATGCGGTGTGGGGGATGGGTCAGAAATGCTGTAGCATTTTCTATTTTTAAAGCAGAGACTCGCTGTAGCTGATACGGAAAGTAAAAAATGTTATGATATAGAAGCAAAAAATGAGTCAAATTGCCTTTCCTCATTGAAACAGAATAAAATGAGGTGATCTTTAAAATATGAACACCTATTCAAATGATCTAGACATAGACCAAATGTGAAATTACCCTTTGATAATGGCTCCGGATAGCATATTACAGCTAGAGAGCTCCGTCATGATCAGTAACGAGTTAGCATTTTTCCCCTTCCTTCTCTGGAATAAAACTCTTTGTGTGCATTGGGATCAGCTGGTAGCTAGGTCATATTTTAATTTTATAAGGATCTAAGTTTAGAATTGGCTGCAGTATAAAATCATAGACCTTATTTATAAAGGCACAGCTCACTATTGTGATTTTTCCAGAGGTCATTTCTAAACCAAAAGATGTCAGCAGGCAATCTAAGTGCAGCTAAAATTTTTCACCCTAAAAGGAGAAAATGTAGCTGGAGAGAAAAAAGGAAAACCCAGACATGTGCCTGGGTTTTTTTTGCTGGCATGGGACGCTGAACAGGGCACACAGACCAGGATGCCACCATGGAGGCAGGAGTAGCCATTGAACTTCGGTGGCACTCCAGGGATTAACTGCGCTGGTGATCAGATTACAGAGGATTAACATATTGAGGTTTGTCTGCAGGAGAAATGGTGACAGATTCTGTCAGCCACCTTTAGTTTTTAATCATCATTTTAAGGTTCTAGCTTCTTTTGGGATGTAAAGGGAAAACAATTATTGGTGTATTTCTTTGTGGAACAAATGAAGAAAGATAAAGAACATTCCATGGATAAAATGATTTCCTGTGCATTACCCTATCAATATTTGGGTTATATTGTATCACAGAGGCTATATTACCTCAAATAAATCACTAAGGAGGACCAAGAATACACTTTCTGTATCTCAAATTAAGTCCTAATCCACTAGTTATGTGACACAGGGCAAGTGGTTTAATGATACTTCAGTCTCCTTTTCTATAAAATGAAGAAATTGGATATTTATTCTCTTTTCTGGCTATAACATTTATGTATGTATGTATTTATTTATTTATTTTTGTCTTTTTGAGACAAGGTCTCCCTGTGCAGTTCAGGCTGTGCTTGAGCTCACTTTGTAGCCCAGACTGGCCTTGAACTTGCAATGATCATCCTGCCTCAGCCTCCCCAGTGCTGGGATAGCAGGAGTGCAGCACCACGCCTAGCTTCTAACATTCTTTGACTAAAATTTTATGATGAAGACACAAACAGTAAAATAGTAAATGAACTTTAGGTATATTGTTACAAAAGAGTAAATGAACTTTAGGTATGTTATATTATTACAAAAGAGTCTGGATATTCTCAACAAAACTAAAATTCAGAGCTGTCTTCAAACTAGGCAATTTGTATGGGTGGCACATTCCTAGTGAGGTTGGCAAAGAATAAAGTATATTTACTTGAACCAATTGTCATTTACCACTGGTATCTTATCCTTAGTTGATATAAAATGAGGCTTACAACTTACACAAACCATACAATAAACATGAATACTATTTTTAAATTAATGAAATTAAAAGAAAACTCAATTTCAAACTTCTGCTCTTTCAGCTTTATGCTTATGTTGCTGTTAATAAGTTAGGAAGTTTTATCATAAGTACTGGGGCAATTTTTGTTCTTGAAAAGGTTTCAGGCACCCTGTATGATGACGATCTATTTCTGCACTTGTCTGTGCTGCTATGTTGTGTGCTCTGGTTGTAGGGACTGAGTCTATGTATGTGTTATTTCACAGGTCTATCTCAGTTGGCACTCAGAGTGTGTCAGTTTAAAGAATAATTCAAATATAGACTTCAAGAAGTCTTTGGTGCTAAATATTTCTAGTGCATCTATTGGGGGAGAATCAATTGGTATTTTTTCCTTTCAAAAATTTTAAATGGCCCAAAGGCAAAATTAAATTTTAAAAGCGACTCGATGGAACTGAAGGAAAATTTTATGGTTAATTCACTAAGAAAAAATTTGAGTAGATTGAGTATGCTCAGTATATACCTAGGATGCTCAACTCTATTAAAAAGAAAAAAAAAATATGCGGCGAAGTGGAGGTGTTTGGGGCAGAATCCTTTTTCAATCGACACAACTAATCTCAAAGTTAGAAAGTTCATTGTTTCTAGAAATGGTATTTAGAAAAATTACTGAGTGATCCGTAAATAAAGGTCTCTGAAGGTTTATTCTCATGGGATTTAGGTCATATTTAGGTCTGTTTCTCTGCTGTCAGAGAAAGAAGAAAAAGATGAATATATTCCTGCTTAGCTCTGGTTAGTGCTTTCTTCCACATTTAACTGCATAATATTTCAAACATATCTGCATTACCATCATCCAGTTTCAACTTGCATCTAATCTTGTTTAGTCTATAACCTACCTCCTTCTTGTTAAACACTTCTAGAACTATTTTGAAGCAAACGCCCATTTTGTTCATAAACATTTTAATATGTATCTCTAAAACATGAAGCTTATTTGTCATCATAATGGTGATATCATAATCACAGAGAAATGATAATTCTAAAATACTGACAGATACAGGTTGGAAACTTTCGTCTTATAAAGAAAGGATAAGATCATGAATTTAAATTGATGTAACCTTTAAATCCTTTACCTTGGGGCAACAGTCTTCTACCTTTCCACTTTTTAATGTCGTTTTAAAAATGTAAGATTCTTATCCTTAAATAAATATTTTCTTCCAGTTAAAGGGCTCATCAGATACAAGATAAAGGCCTCACCTATGTCGTCACAATGATATCTAATATTCTCTTTCACCTGTTAGTGCCAGATTTTCCCCTTGCAAAGATGCATCTTGAATAGGCCATTATTCAGTTCTGAGAAGTGATGTTTCACTTCTGGACCCCATTCTTGCTCTATTTTATTTTTATCCTGTTTTATTTAAACACAAATGACTACATTTGTTGGTCCATGGTAGTGAATGAAGGCAGGTGAGGTTTCAGGGTCAGCCTGACATAAACATCTTGAAAGAAATAGAGTAATTGTTACCAAACAGTTAATCTGTTTCAAGGGTCGTTTACTTCTTATATAAAGGTTCCTGGGAAACCCACAAGCATCAGTCTTGTGGTCTCTGATATTTCCCTTCTTAGTTGGAACTGAGTGTTGAGGAATGGCCATAAGAGTACGGAAAAATCAAATTTAGAGACTATATGGTCAGAATCGTTAAAAACCACACATGTAACAGCAAGACCTAAATGCTGTAATGAGAATTACTGTATTACAATGTGCGTGTGATGATTTGAGAAGAAATGTTATTTATATAAGAAAGCCTTTTCAGTTTACTAACTTTGACACAATTAAAACACTATATGCATATGAAGTCTAGTAAATATAGTTTGAATGAATACATCATATGGTTTCATAAAACATATTTTCACTGTAGATCCTGAAAAGAAATGGTAAACAGCTTCTGCTGAGAAAATGTATTTGCCCCCAATGTACAGGAGACTTTTACAATGAAGAGTACTTTTTCTTTTAGCTCTTATTGAACATGATTTCTATCAAACTCAAGTACTGATTAATATTGAGAACTAAGAACTTCTTGAAATATGTAAGATATCTTGTGTGCTATATAAGAAAAACGCTTGAGTTAAGAATACTTAAAATTGCACTAAATAATTATAAAAATGTTTTAAAGACACAAATGTATATGCAGATTAAAAGATAGGAAAATACACTTTTAATTCTGAATACCTAAATAATAAAACATGCAGGACTATTACAAAGTTTAACTACTAACATACATTAATCTGCAGTTGTGTCACGAATCAATAAATTGCTTAAACTATTATTGTTATTAACCTATCCATGAAATAAGTTGGTTAGCATAAAAGCTGTGAGATGAAAAGGTGGAAAGACAACAAAAAGAAAGGCACCATTGTAAAAGAACAAATTAAGAAAATCTAATTTTGAAAACAGAACTTGATGGTCTATAGACGTCACTAAATATATAATATTTAGAAAGTAGTATATACTACCTTTTAAAAATATACATTTTTAAATGTTTTCAGACAGAGCCTTGGGAAATCACTAAATTGCCCAAGCAGGACTCAGACCTCTGCCTCTGTGTCCCAGACTGCTGGGATTAGAGGTGTGTACTACCATGCCTGCTTTACTAATTTTATTTTTAAACATAACATATGATACCTAGAAATGAAAGATTTTTAAATTTAACTTATATGACTTGTTTTAATAAATGTTACATGGATCAGCAGTTTACCTACACTTGATTTTACAGACCTCAGTAGAAATACAGAATTACTCATTTCAGGGGACTGTGATAGTTAGAAGCCTCAACTGTGCAATCTAAACTAGATTTGGTTTGCTGAGAGTTTTAGCATTTTTTTGTTTTAAAGATAAAAGAACTAAAACATATTAACAAACACACAGATGTAAACAAAGCAACATAAAAACAATACAGAATTTCAAACAAGGCGATAGGAAATTAACAATGGTTGTTGTATTACATATTGTTATCTTCAAATTGGTTACTCAGATAAACAAACATAGGTAGATGGCAAATAAATACATGAAAAATGTTCAACATCTTTAGTCGTTTGAGAAATGCAAATTAAAACAACATTGAGATTCCATCTCACCCCAGAAAGAATGGCTATCATCAAGAATTCAACCAATAACAAATGATGAAGGGGCTGTGGGGAAAAAGGAGCCCTTCTCCACTGCTGGTGGGAGCGTAGACTGGTGCAGCCACTGTGGAAATCAGTTTGGAGATTCCTCAGTAACTAGGATTAAAGGTCTCACTCAACCCAGCTATTTTCCTTTTGGGTATTTTTCCAGAAGAAATAAAAACCTCATACCACAGCGATATATGTGAACCTAGGTTTATAGTACAGCAATTTGTAATAGCTAAATCATGGAAACAACCCGAGTGTCCATCAACTGAGGAATGGATAGAAAAGACGTGGTATTTTTATATAATGGAGTATTACTCAGCTATAAAGAAAGATAAGCTCGAGGCTTTTATAAGTAAATGGATGCAACTAGAGACCATCTTCGTAAGTGAAATAAATCAGACTCACATGTGGGAACATCGTATTGTCCCCCTAGTGTAAGAACCTGAAAGAGTAAATAAAATCTAAACGGCACAATAGATACTGTGAAAGGGAAAGAAACTCTTCAAAAGGAAAGAATGACTGGGATGAGGGAAAAGGGAAAAGAAGGTTCAGCATTTTTGTCGTTATATTTATTTGTATGTGAGTTTGACCTGTAATTGTCTGCTCTTGTAATTTATTCAGGTTTTAGTAATGGATCCTATAAGGTTTGGTCACTCCAAATGTTCTAGAATAAAGGCTATTTCATACCAATTTTATCTTCTATCACTGCAGGTGCTGATTAAGAAGGCTCTGCCTTTGATGGGCTTGAGGTCACTGTAAGCTGCCTGACTACAGTACGATATGAAATGGAGGAAAGAAAAGATGAAATAGAACTTACAGAGAAAAGCTAGAATAGTGTTGACCAATCTGCATTCTCAGTGATGCAGGCAGCCTGAGGAGAAAAGCTGGTGCCCTTCCTCCAGAACTGCACAGACACTTGGCCCAGACTCAGCCAACTCAAAGCGGAGGTTTGACGAGGGTTAGGATCTGCATGTTGCTAAATGACCGGTGACATATGCACGCAGCCGCAGCCCTTGTTCGTTCCCTACATTAAACTTCAGAGCATCGCACTGGCAGCTCCTCCTTAGTGCCATCCAAGCCTTGCACTGACATCTCTTCTAGCCAGTTCCCACTCAGAGCAGAGCAACACAGGGGAGGGAAGAGGTTCTGGCATAATTAAATCAACAGAGCACACAGCCATACAAGTAGATACTGAACACAGAGGAGCAAAGGCAAAATGATCTCAAAGTAGAGGAAGAGGTTAGCAGGGAAGGAGATACCTCAACAGAAGAGAAGAGGAGGAATTCTTTGTCTTTCCTTGACACCCTTTATTCCACATTGCGATATTGTGTTCCCTGACTGCCCCACTCCACTGAATTTCAACAACTTTTCATCTTCATGGAACAAAGCATGCAAGGTGACCTGGGAATTTTCTTTTAGTACTGAAAGTGGGCAGAGTGGGAAGGATGAGAATATTGCAGATAGAGGAGCTCTCTGGAGTGGCCAGGGGACAAACTGCCAACAGTGTACTTCAAGTGGCCTTCGGGGACCCTTGAAAGGTAGTGAATAGAGGAAATACGTGCAAGACCACAGGGAAGGCTCTCAAATAACTGTCATTCCACGCTACTTTGTGACTCAGGACAGTTGTTCTGGGCAGTTCAGTTGAGTACACTCTCCAAGTTCTGGTAAAGGATGGCTGGGGTCACAGGTACAATAAAGTCATGCAAAGGTAACTTGGGTTTGCTGTGCTAAAAGGCTTTTGGGACAAACAATGATTTACCCAAAATTCAAAATAACTTGAAAGAATCATACTACTTTGGAGCTAAAAGTAAACCTAGATACTTTCTACTTTAGTGATTTACAAATGGCTGCAAAAAGCCTTAGAAGTTCAATAGAGCTACAAGAGAGCGTGCTGGCCGTGTGAGGCTGTCTTCCAACTATGCAACTTCTGCTCCAGGAAATTACAAACTGAGCTTCCAGACTATTTGAAAAGAAAGTATGAATAGTTTTAGAGAAATTCAAAGTTCACCGATCCTGTCTGATTTCCTTATTTTGCACATCAAGAAACTAAAGCCCAGAACAACCTCCAAGTCACCCTAGAGTTAATAGCAAAGTAACACTGGAGTGGAGATGGGCTACTCTAACCTTGACTCTTTCTGGTTTTTTTTGTTTTGTTTTGTTTTGTTTTGTTTTGTTTTGTTTTGTTTTGGTTTGGTTTTTCTCCAGTACAGGGAACCGAACTCACGACCTTGCACTTGCCAGGCAGGCGCTTTGCCGCTGAGCTAAATCCCCAGCCCCAACCTTGACTCTTTCTAAAGAACTGTTTTGCTACTTAATACCACATGCAAACTAACCTAAACCAGCAAATATAACATAAGGGAGACAAAAAAAATCTAATAATTAATAGCACCCACATCATGTTTTTGCGAGGATTAAATGGATTTATGATGACATGTTTAGAACTGCCCCTGGATTGTACGTAAGAACAGGGTGTGTACCATTCTTTTAAAATGACACTGTCCTGGTCCTTTCATTTTCTTTTCTCACTTTATTCATACACTGCTGTAGCTTGAAATTTTCAAAGTGTCACAAATCCATACAAGGAATGGTACCAGCAATCTGTGTTCTCTGGTCTGACAGCAGCTGCAGTGGGAAAATCTGATATGCATCATGGATAAAGCCTTAATGTAAGAACACTTTTACACCTAATCCTTCTGTTTCCCATAGCCTAGCCACAGATAGCTGTATTACTACCAAGCATGTGCTTATAGAAGATTTGGGTGCTGATAGCAATCAGGGTGTATATGATTTTTTGGTTTTTGTTTTTTTGTTTTTTTTTTTTTTTTTTCTTAAAACTTGAGCTTATTTGTAAGAGTACATCTTTAGTACATCTCAAGAACAGATAGCACAGAAAATCAGGAGTCCCAGATATACTAGCCTCAAGTGTCACTGTCACATGTCAAACTGGTATCACATCCACTTTGGTAGACCAGTCCTGGGTGTCCTGCAGGTACTTTGCTTGCCAAAAGCAGGCCTGACTACTGAGGGGATTGCTGCTTTCTCCATCTCTGTTGCTACAGTGACTACAAGAAAATAGTGTCCTAACAATGGAGACAAAGCACTCCTTCTATTGCATCCTCTATAAGTCTATGGTATGGGGGTTGGGGATTTAGCTCAAGGGCACAGCACCTGCCTGGCAAGCGTGAGGTCGTGAGTTCAATTCCCGGTAAAAAAAAAAAAAAAGCCTACGGTATGGATGAATCAGCTAGTGCATGCATGGGCAAAAGCATGACTCCTATTTTTTGCTTGCTTGATCATTTCTACCACTTTGTTCAAAAAAACAGGTGCTACAGGATTTGGAGCTTAGGTATAATATGCAAAGTGACTTGAACCATAAAATTCTAAAGACCACAGTTGAAAAGGATTTTAGCAGGTATTGATTCTCAGTTTTATATCAACTATATCCCTTTTTGTAACTTGTTCTAACACTCAATAATGTTCTGAACAGCTTTAGAGAAAAAAAGAGCAATCTCCTTTCAGCTATTCTGATACCTGGTATTTGTGGTGTTTTCTGATTGCTACCATGAGGAGCACCATGCTCAGAATCTAATTTTCATGAACAAAGACATAGTATTTAATATTCTTTTAAGATTGACTTAGGCAGTATAAAACATTAAGAATTAAAATGTATACATTTGAGATGAAAAAGTGAACAAGTGTCTTTTGCCAAAAGGAAGCAATCTTGGAGTTGCTAAGATGTGAAGAATATATATGAATATGTTAACAGCCATGAACAGATTCCAGTTAAGAAAAAAATACAGGAGGGTTTGTTTATTTGGGTTAAGGGGTTAATGCTGATTTTATGACGATGAAAGGAATTTGGCCTGCTGCCCATTGGAGCTGGTATGTTTCTTCTACTCCACACTTGGGCTTTTTCAATAGCTCAAGTACTGAGATTCCTTCATTCTGAACATAAGGCCAAAATGTTTACGCAAGGTGTTTATGTCTATGCATTAGCTGTAACAGTAATTCAGCAGTTTCTGAGTAAAACTGACCACCTGCTAGCCCACCAAGTACAAGCTTGAGATGTGCTGCATAGAATGATGATACCGGATATATGAAAATTAAACAGCCTTTAGGACAAGTTAACCTTGACTTCCCAGTGCTCCAAGTCCATCACAAGAAGAAACATCCTTTGAGATAATGCCTCTGATCAATAACAATAACCAGAATTTTGCCCACTCCAGTAAATCAATGGAAACCTACTGCTGTATTTATTCTATGAGCAGTAGCTTGATCATACTCTGGACCAATTGCTGACTCCCTTCAGCAAAAGCCCCAACTTGCCTAAACCCTCTCTTCATCTCCCCCCCAATAAAGCATTGCCTATACAGGCATGTGCCTTTGCAATATTTGGCCCTGTCTCATTTCTACCATCTCTGGCTCAAAATACTCTGACATCAGTGTTATCAACAGAAAGTGTGAAGTAGGGCATGTCAAGTCACAACCTAGGGACAGAAAGGTCAAGAGTCAAATTCTGGGGATTTGAAAAAACAGTAAAGTCACTCTGTGCTGAAGAAGCCATTTGCTTCTTTTCATTTTTCATCTTTCTCTCTTTGTACAATATTAACCACATAATATTCACTGGAAACACAGCAAATAGAAGCACCTCAATTGCTGGGTGTGGTGGCGCATGCCTGTAATCCCAGCACTCAGGAGGCGGAGGCAAGAGAATCGTTGCTAGTTCGAGACCAGCCTGGGCTACAAACTGAGCTCAAAGCTAGCCTGAACTGCATAGTGAGACCCTGTCTCAAAAAGACAAAAAGGAAAAAAAAGTACCTCAAGTTAAGAAAATGTAGTGTATAAAAAATTTATTATAAAAGATGAATAGTTTATTTCCAAAGAGACTGTTTTAATTAATAAGTTTATATAGTAAGACAAAAATCAAAAGTTTACTAAAAGCTATTTTATATACAACCTCTAGAGCAAAACTGTATTTATATTCTGATATAGATAGATATAGATATATATTTATATATTGTACATGTATTTTCCTGAGCTATAAACATAGCTTTAAAACATCTAATATTTAGCTGTTTTTAAAAAGTAGCAATTCTATTAGAATATAACTCTGATATTGTCATACACAACTAGATTTCTATCATGTCAAAAAACATATGGCCATTACTGTATCATCTCTATTATTTTTAAAGAGTGTACTAAAGACCAGGAGAGACTGAGCTATGTCTTGAAAATTTTAGAGGCTGTCATGTATTGTTGTTATTCAGAAATGCTTCTCTCAAGCTGAGAAGTCTCCACCAGACTTCCCATTTTGAGAAAGCTTTGTCTTTCATCATAAGCTCTTAAGAGTAGAGCTTCCTTTATGGCTTGAGTTGGAGATTCACACCTGTCCATAAATCTGTAGGAAAAAGCTGACTTCTTGTTTTCATTGACTAACGGCTTTAATTTCCTGTTGTTTTATCATATTTTCCCAACTGTAGGATTTGCAGTTTAATGGTCTCATGTGGAAGAGAGAAGGCTAAACTTATTCTTAAAATTATTTTCTAAATAGAACCATCGCCACCTCAGGTTGTCTTTGCAGTGGCCTAATAAAGAAGCAACTGCTGCCAGCAGCCGTAGGCCTTGGAAGGACGTTTTGCAAAGCTTTATACAGCACTGCAAGTAATTTAAAATAGGGATCAGACCCAATTCTATGAAGTAATTCTGTATCTTTATTTCCTGATAGAATCTATTTATTAAAAGACAAGTTATTTTCCTCTTTCTCAAAAGAAGAAAAGCTGTTAGTTAGATATATCTCACGGAAAACTACGTTTTGGTCCCATCCTGGAGAGACCAACTGGCAGAAACAGCAAAATCCGTGAACTCACTGCTTCTTCACTGTTCATGTTGCCATTATTTTTTGTTTGCCCTTTTCAGCTGCCAGTGATTAAGAGAAAAGAAGAGAAAACAACCAGAGACTTTTTAAAAGGATGGCTTCGTAGACAGCATTAATAGCAGTGCTTTGGCGTATTGGATGTTGAGCAGCGTCAGGTCTCATGTCTATGACTCTATCGAAGAAGTAAGTATGCGTTTGCCCCTGTAACGCGCTGTGACAAATTCATCAGAGTCTTCAACCAACAACCTTGATTGTCCAATAACACAACCACGAGCAGTTCTTTATTTTTTTACTGGATTTGCCTAGAAAAACATTTGTATTCAAATAATTCCTGTGAAAAACCACTTATTTAAAACAGTACAGTCATTGAAGAAATTTCTGCAACTTCCAACTCTCAACTAGGCCTCTAGCCAGGACATTCTGCCTCAGTCCTGGGAACCCAAGCCAACCTCTGCATTGCTTTGCGCTAATCCTATGGAATGTGACAGCACATCTTGCCTTTTTTCATGAAATGCATCATGAGGAATATTCACAGGAGTATCTTGAGTCTTAAAAGCATTAAATGGCCTACTCAGGTTGGTTTTATGTATGGCAAACTTTAGACTTTTTAAATAGTTAAAATTCTCTGACTTTTTTCCCTCTAATGGCAAAGACCAGGAGACAAGCACATGGGTGGCACAGAGACTTGGTCAACCTGAGGCCTGATGTAGCCACCCACTCTTTCACAGTGTGAAAGACCATGCGGAGGAAGAGGCCATTGGTTACAAGTAAAATTTCAGCACTCAATAGGGTCTGGATTGAAATTCTGCTTCAAGTAACTAAAAATTTAAAAAAAAAGGTGACAACTTATCAGCCTTTCCAGAGCTTCAACTGATTATTGTTAAAGTAACACACCTAAAACCAACCACTTGAGATTTGAAACCACCTACCTAACAAGTTAACATGATGTTCAAATAGAACAAATGCTTAATAGATACGTCCTGATATTACCATGTCCTTGTGGCAACTTCTTGGCAAATAGCTACTGTAATTTTACTACCTTTTCTTATTGATATTTCTCTGTATTAATCAATGGTGGCCAGTGCTATATTTTTTGAAAAATTTTAAAGTTTAAAATAAAAAGCTAAACTTTATGGAATATTATCTATATGCCCAATACTGTGGCAAGCGGTAATAAATTATATCTCATAAAAAATTAACATTACACCTGTGTTTTAAGTATCCACATCTCCATTTCACTGAGGAAGACACTAAGGCCTACAGATGTTAAGTAATTCTTCTGAGACCACTTGGCTAAAAGGTACTAGAACAGTACTGGTCTGAGTAACTCACTAGGCTATTTGTAATGTGGATTTAGCCTTCAATTTCCCCTTAGGTTTTTTATTGATTCTACAAATATTGTCAATATCCAAAGCGTCATTGTTCCTATATGTCAAAGACAGTTATTTCATGGAACAAAAGATAGTTTTTGTCCAGTAAACTATAATTTCCTTCTCCAGAATAACAGCAATTCTGAAAGACTTTACTTATTCAGTTGGAATTTAGTCTTCATTCAAGTACTGGCAAGAATCACATTTGCCTCATAAGCTTCAGACTAACGAGAAGCTAATTGTTCTTTTATTAAATACTTTATACTTCAAAACACATAAAATGAAAAAATTTATTACCATGCCACACAACCATATCTGTGGTCATTTGTATGAACTTTTAAAAATTAAGCTATATAACTATTTTATTTTTCCAATCACTTGTTATTTTTATTTATTTTTGTTTTGAGACAGGGTCTCACTAAATTGTTTAAGTTTTCCAGGGTAGGCTTGAACTTGATATCCTCCTGTCTCAGCTTCCCAGTGCACAGGGATTATGGGAGTGTTCTAGGTTTTAAAGGATTACGAAAATCTTTGTCACTAAGTTTCCTGAATAAAAATTTTTTTAAATATCTTCAATTCCAGTGGATCCTTGGTGAAATTTAATTAGATTTCCCTCTCTTTAACATTCTTGGAGTATGATAGACAAGTATTGTTTTAGGCTTACATTCATTTCACAAGAGATTTTCTCCTCCCAGTCTTGGTTGGTTTCTTTCAGGAATGGTAAGTAACTGCGAAAACCACTCCTATGCTACATTTTACAAGATGAGCAACTTCATCAAAACCATACAGGTTGAGGAAGAGAGAAGAGGTGGAGAGGGAAATCTTTATTCAGTTTCTTTCTTCTAGTTGTTGGAGAATCACTATGAAGAAGTATTCGTTCTGTCCCAAGCGCAATAGATCTGTGGTTCTGTGAATTTTAAAAGGAGCAGGGTGGGGGGCACATGCCTGTAATCCCAGCACTCAGGAGGCTGAGGCAGCAGGATCG
>NW_004955403.1:31474701-31506135 GCF_000276665.1 Chinchilla lanigera | reverse complement strand
AAACTCAAAAAGAGATGGCAAGTTCTCTTTTTCCAAATTTGCCATTCTGGGTCACAGACACAAGAGCTTCTAAATTCAGGAATATATTTGTTTTGTTATTTCATTCTAAAACTTACTTTTTGCTTTGACTTGATGGACAAGAGACATAATCATTTCTCTAGTGAGTGAAGTAGTCTTTGGAAAACACAAGGGCCCGGTAAGTCTCCTCAGTGGTTCATCAGAGATGCTTTTGGTTTTTACTGAGGAGTTGATTCACAGTCATTATGGCTCCTAGGCTATAATTCTCTGCTAGCATAGTGTTTGTGCCCCCTGTAGAAGCATGGCATTCTTTCCCACTTTGTCAGCCGGGCTTGATTTGCTCCAATAACAAAGGACTTCGCAGAGTTTTGGTGATGGAGAGCAGACTATCAATGGATAAGGCTTCACTTTAATTTTATCATTGTCAGTTTTCATTTCTCTGAGCCAGGGCTTCTACTTAAGAATGCGACTGGCACTTCAATGTCAAATTTCAGTTTGTTTGTACTCTGTGCATAGTTTAAGACTATAAGCCTTCTGGAAAGAGTATGTGTATTTCTGAAAGTTTCTATTTTACTCACTAGGTAATGGTGGCATGGAAATTTTAGCTGCCCTAATGGAGAAAGGCTGCCCTCGTGTCATTTCACATACTTATGCACATTCCTGGCGGGTCCCACCTGTTGACTGTTGCTCTAATCCCTAGGAAAGAATGTAGAAATGATGTTCAATTATGACTCACATCAAAGGATGGTTTGGTTCTGTAGTGATGGACATATTTGGGGCAATATCTTAAACAAATGGGGACAGTGTTGTTTAAAACAGTATTTTATGCCTTTCTTTTATAAAACTTGCTTGTAAAGCTCAACTTAGGAAGATTCATGAAGGCAGTTTCTCTATTTGAAGAAATGACAGGAGCTGATGAGAACTTTGTCCTCTCATTCCATCCAAGCTTTTCAGTTCCTAATATTCTTCTATAGAATTCTTAAATCAATTTAGGAGAGAGATTTTCAAAATCCTACCCCACGGAAATTAATAGGGCTTTTAGGGTTAAAAAAATATTATTCTAATATGTTTTCCCTTAGCCTAGATTTCACAAAGTAGACTTGTTTCCTCATCCCTTGTGAAATTCTTTCAGCACTAACAATTTATCAATTTCTGAGGCCCTTTTACCTCTCCCTTTCTGATTTGTTATTATGTAAGTATTCCCGATCTAAAAAGTCTATGGTCTGTTCTATAACTTTGCTGAGAAAATGCTGGAAAGAATGAATGTTTGTTCTCTATGCAGCTGCTAAAGAAGAAATGCCAATAGTTTTGCATAGCCAGTAAGTAGACTAGTGTCCTTCCTCCCTCCCTTCTCACTCCCTTCCTTCCTTCTCTTTTTCTTTCCTTCCTTCTCTTTCTTTTCCTTTCTTCCTTGCCCACCCCTAACTTTGAATGAAGAGATGGCTTAAATACTCCACTTGCTTTCAATGACATAGTTTTTCTTTCACTGAAATGTGGTTCATGTAATCTGTGGAACCTGTCGGAGCTGGTACATCCCTGAGCTGATGTCAAGGACGTATTCCATCTTCTCTGACATATAATTCATGAAATGTATGTAATGATGCATTAAATCATTACACAAAGGATTTTATAAAATACTTAGGGTAGTAATTATTTCCACCATTAATGATTCTTTCATATGCTGAACTCAGTAAAGACATTAGATCACGCCTAATAGAACCATCTTTTTTGTGTTTTTTTTTTTTTTTTTTTTTTTTCTGGTATTGGGAATTGAACTCACGACGTTGCACTTGCCAGCCAGGTACTGTGCTGCTGAGCTAAATCCCCAGTCTAACCATCTACTTTTGACTCTGACCATAATGAATTGTATATCTTTATCTTTAATATTTATGCTTCAACCTTTGCTCCAGATGAACCAGTTCTCATTAATTTCACATTCCAGATTTTTCTTCTGCATATTCAGCTTGGTTTCTTTTCCACTTTAATGTGAGAAACTATATTTTATGACAGTGTTTACTCTTTTACTATCCTTATTATGTAAAAATTTTAAGAGAGCAGACTATGTTGAGGTCATCTATCATAACACACAAAATTTATTTTGAATAGGTACCAAAATATTTATCATTTTTTTCTAAAACTTTGGTAGCTATGTAATGAGCATATTTGTCCTTTTCCAAAAAATAAATTCTTTTTAACAATAAAACTCTAAGTCTTATATAAAGCTTTAGGCGAGAGATATGTGACTTCGAAATAACTGGTGGAAAAGTGAAAAAAATTAGGACTGAACACAAGCAATTGGGAAGTCTTTTGTGTATTATAAGAATACATGAACAGTTGTGGGGAATACATGTATATCATTAGCACAACTTTTATTTAAGTTATATAACCTAGGCAGAAATAGTCTCAGATCTATACTCCTTTCTGTACTCCCAAAGCACCTTCTTTAAATCTTCTAAAATAGCATTTTCCTTTTTAAAATAAAAATAAAAAATTTCTTAGTTAGCCGTCTCACTTCCACTAAGCATTACACCCTTTAAAGAAACAAACTGTGGTTTTCAGTACATGTTATCTTTAAGGCGTAACCCACTGCTTGTGATTGAAAATACGTGTGTGATCATTGTATATTTTGTAAAACAACATGAGCAGGTATTTGAGTGACAGAAACAAAATATGTTCCTAGAAATAATATTCCTAGAAAAAGGGATCATAAAATACCACCGACTACGTTATTTGAATCAAAATATTCATGCATTTCTCAAATATAGAAAAATAAAGGTAAAAATATATTAAAATTTGACAAAGTTATTTCTAAGCATGGAAATTCTTTCTCGAGTTTCACTTTTAATTCATAGGATACAATAATTGCTTCCAAAAAAGGCTCTAGCAGTTCTGAAAATAATAAAGCTTGGACAAATTGTAGCTTCCTTTAAAAAGACATTTTGGTAGCAATTTTGAGTTTAACATGATGGCTCTTTGTTATACAAAAGTAGTTCTATTGGTTTCAATTATTCTTATATAGACTTACTGCACCTAAGTAAGGAAAGTATATTTAAAATAGGTTCAGGATATTTTATGTATTTATACAATGAATGCTAAGTAGCCTACAGAGGCTTCTATTGCCTTCTGAAATTTTTCATTGCTAAAATTTTGAGAAATGATCCTAATATAACTAATCTCATGGAGAATCTACACAGCAGCCCCCAAAATCAGATGTAATGATGTAACAAAGATCACTGTTACCATTGCTGGCGTGAGCTGTAAAGTTAATTGCCTTCCAAGTTTGTTTTAAATTGAAGATGGATTTCAATGATGGAGGAAAATAAAAGATGTTATATCAAATTATTGGTGCTTTTCCTAGCCTGGTCACACCATTCTCCAAAGTGATAAATTATTCTGTATTTGACTTAAGCTGGCACGTTTACATCGTATTCTATTTCCAGGGGTCAAGGGTAGATGTGACAAGCACAAAAATAATAGCTGAGTGCTTGTTGGCAACACTTACGCCAAATTTGCAGAAGAATTTCACCAGATAATTGTCTATTTCACATGAAGTCTCCACCATGAAAGAAGTACCTCATGAAACTGAATGCCACCAGTTACTTCTCGAGCAGTATCAAGAGAACACAATGCCTTGAGAAGTTGTCACAGTCTCATATTTGATCCATAACTTTGCAGGGTCTTCAACCTGATATATCAGTAGAACTGTAGCAAATTCATATCTCAGAAGTGTTACAACTCAAAGAGCACAGAACAACAATGAAGATGGATACTACGATGCAGATATACTAATATAAAATAAGTGCTAAAACAATGTCAGGTGGACTAAAACACCCTGGAGGGCAATCCAGCACATTTTTTTTTAACAGTGAGAAGCAAAAGCACAATCAAAGTCTATCTGGCTATTCTAAAAGGAAAAGAAAGCAAAAAGAGAAACTAAATAAATCAAATCCTAGTCCTAGAAATCAGATTTTAGCCTACAACTTCCTGATTTACCTTACTATTTCTCAGTAGAGATAGGTGACCCACAGGCCTCGCCAGGCAGCAAGGGTCCACCTCTCAAAGGTGGCCTTGGCTAGGAACTATTGGGGCTGTGTAGCTAATCAGATTCATTCGTTGTTCTTTTCCTTATTTTTTGTGTAGTTCTATTTTTTTTTTTCACAGAATCACCACCAAAGCAGTCTAGATCCTAATCTTCTTAGAATAAGACCTAAGTGGTCTACCTACTCCAAACCTCTCCCACTGTCTAACTCCAAAGATTACAACTATATAAATCTACCTTAAGTACATTTCTCCTCCATGAAGTTATTTCTGAAAGTCTGAACCTGAAACTCACCATTTCATTTTTTAGATTTATTTGGCACTCAGTATATCTGAAAGTGGTCATTGTATATGGACATTCCACCTTCTCAATTAGAATATAAATTGCTCAAGGATAAGAATAATATATTTTGCTTTCCTTATATCCTGTATATTCGTTGCCTTAAGATACTTAGAACTGACTCTATATACTTGAAGGAAAATCTGCTGAGCTTCTCTAGGGTCCAACATAGATGTTGCAAAGCAGTGTCCATAACAGAAGACTGAAACTTCCCCTTGATGTGTCCTTCATCCATGAGATCTTAGTAGTTCATGGCTTCTTCTAAGCCTTTGGAATGATTTTTCCAAATTAATATACTTCTCTGCATCCAAATGTGTTCTCATTTTGAACTGTTTAATGTCACAGTTGAAAATACCTTCCAATTCTGTTAGATTAATCTTAAAGCATAGTTCCTCCTTTAAAAATAGATTAGAACTCTAATATATAGAGTCAATATAGGATATTTAACATTCAGGATATCTAACAGCAAGAATGGCATAGGAGATAGTTAAATAGAAAAGCATAGTAAAAAAATATGGTAGTGCTGACAAGTCTTCAGAGATGAAAATATAGATTTGAAAAGTTCACAGAAGGATCACGGAAGTAATTTAGGCTATTTTAATTACCACCTAGCTTCATCTGGTGTATACTACCTAGGTCTAAGCTTGTCTGGAAAGTGCTTTTTAAAACTACCTTATGCTAAGCTCATACAATGAGCTGATCTGCATTACTGTCAAGGAAAACCAAGTGATTGTTGTACTTCCTATCAAAGTACTACTGTTCGTGGGGAGGGCATCCAGAATGTTCTCAACAGGGTCTTCTGTGATTATGAAAGCCATGAAAAACAGACACATCATCTCTTATTTCATGGAATTTGGCAACTCCATGTCAGAAAAGTTGAGGTGCAATCTGCCTAAGCCTTGAAAGCAGGAATGAGAAACCTAATTTAAAGTGAGATGAAGGTGATAATCTTTCCAAGGAAGGAGGAAACTGGTGAATTCAACAAAGATAATTAAGCCTGATTAGTTGGTTTATAGATAAAAAGAAATAAAATAATTTAATTATAGTGAGAGGAAAAAGAGAACAGATAAGTGAGAAAATAATTTCTTGGGTAGGAAAGAATTATCTTTTAACAAGGGATTAAGAGTTTTTTGTGAGGTACTTGATTTATTCTTTGTAAAATTAGGTGCTAATTTATGATTATACTGAAAAAACTATAGTTGTATATTCTATTCTTAAATATATAGATTAATGTGAGGATATTGGGAAAGAGAATTTTGTTAAATAGCCCTAATACTAGGAAAACACTAAACTGTTAAAAACTTTGTTCCCATTGCACAGTTCTATGAAATGCATTTTGTATTAGTGAGTATTAATTTCCCTCTTTCCTTCCCTTGGAACAAAATTCTAGAGTTCTAACATAGCCTAAAATAGAATTATAAGAGTGCACATGATGATGGCAGCTGTTTCATGTATTTCCATGAATTTCTTGCATAAGCATGACGAGATTATGCTAAAGAGGGAATGGCTTTGTGGCTTTTTTGGTTTTTTTGGAACTGTGCTGGGGATGGAACCCAAAGCCTCTTGCACACTAGCAAAAGCTCTTTAATGACAAGTTATCCCTTCACCCACTCTCTCCTTTTATTTGTGAATAGTTACAAAAAGGAGCTTCCATAGCATCCTCTAAAGTCTTGGTTAACACAAAAATGTATCCCCTTTTAGCCAATATTTCATAGCTTTACCTAAGGCAATTTTCATAATCTATAGACAAGATCTGACTATGAAGTAAAGAGCCATAGTCTGCTCATGAGAATAAATTTTACGGCCTTATGATCTTATTACCTGTTTTCCAATCTAATTTTATATATTTGTTGAATGATTTTTTAAAATGTTTAGTTGGATCACACAGTAGTAAAGATATTACATTTAAACCCAGTGTTCCTGCTCTGAAGCAAAGGTGAGCAGATGAAGGACTGGATAGGGCCCACTGGCTCCGGATTTCATACTCCTTAGAAAAATCTCATGCTGGTATTTAAATAGTCCTTGCTTTGAGTGTGTACAGAAATTCTGCACTTTTCTACAGAAAAAAGTATTTTATCTACTTCACGTGTGATAAAAGATTTTCTGCTCAGCTTTCATTTTATCAATAGAATAACTTAGATTTTGACATTAATTATGTCACAGATCAGAAAATACGGGAAAATAGATTTTAAGAAGGCGAACTTTCTATTCGGAGTGCTCTTTTTTAAAAATTGCCACTTCTTAGTTGTGTGGTACTGCATTTTGATCCTGAAAATTTAAATTGCTTTAGAAGCATTTGGGCTGTACAATGTTCACACATACCCTGATCCATATCAAATAAGAAAGGAGTTGAAAGACTATAAGAAATTAAGATGTCACTTTGAACCCCAACAACTGAATCATTTTTACTATATAAAATATTGGTCCAATAAAATGTAAATGGCATTATAAACTTTGAAGTCTATGATGCATATTATTGGTTTTAATTTTCATACTTCATTTTCTTCTAAGAAATACAGATGCACTTGGCTGAACACATGTGAAATTAGTGAATTTCTGTTCCTTTCCTTTTATAATTGATTTTTCACAAACTGAGTAAATAATAGCAATCCTGTTAGTAACACACATGCCATAAATCTTCATTTCTGTGGTTTATTTTAGAATTAGGTTGTAAAATTATGTGCAATAAAATCTTTCAGTCTTCTATTTTCATAAAAATTAGTTTACGTATAGTTAAATGTTTGTTTTACAATGATATAATACTAGTACATGTTAAAGGACAATTGAAATACAATCAGTTATCTATAAAACTAATCTCTAAAACCATGATTTGGCAAATGAAATGCTTAAGATTTAAATGTTTATTCATAAAAAATAGTATATTTTCATTAATTAATTTGCCATAATACCTTGATTTTTAAGCCAAATGTTTACAGGGAAAAGCAATTTTCTGTTTTCATGAAGCAACTAAGTGAGGTACAAGTATTTTCCTTAATAGAAATCCACAAAATATTCACTTTAAAAGAAAATATGTGACTATTTTATTGCCCCACAGATCAAAATGACAAGCTCAGTTCAAAAGAGAAGCGTCTGATCACGAACATACCTTGTCCTTGGGTTATTCCATAAAATTCAGTTGCTATCCTCGCTGCTTCCTTGCGGTTGCCTTTCACAATGTAGAAATGGCTGAGGATGGCAAGACTGATCTTCACAAAAAGCTTAAAACAGAAAAGTGAAAGTATCGTGAAGTAGACATTGGATAATTGTTGAGCAAATGGTCGGCTTTCTTCTAACACCGACATCGCTGCAGAAGAGCCTGCGGCAATCTTTAGTTAGATCACTCTCAACTGTGCCTGGCTCCGGTCCGGGGTGCTCCTGAACAGCTGGTCCTGAGGACACAAAATATCAGCTGGTAATGATGCCTGCAGCTCAAAATATTTATACGGTCCATAAAAGTTCTTCCCAATCTCCTATTGGTCTGACAATATTCCATGGAAGCAACTGCGACACGTTTCGTAAGACTCCTGACTTTCCATTCTAGATATAAAATAATACTCCACCTCTCTGTCGTGCAGGTCAGGATCCAGATACTGAAATAAAAATATGCTTATTATTTCCCTTTAAGTATGTAATAATAAAGAACAATTGGAAGGTTTTATGCATGGAGTGGCCATGTTTCATATAAATATCATTCACAATATTGAAGGAAAAATTGAGTCCTTCAGTTCAAGGCTTTAAAATGATACTATTTGTAGACCACAAGCTACATTGGCAAAAATCTGTGACTTGAATCTTAAAGACTACTCCTCAAATTTGTGAACTGTTGCTTTCATCGATGTTAAACAAAAGCTTATTTTTCTCACAAGCATTTAAGATGGATCATAGATTAATAACTTCACTTTGTAGATTCACTCAGTGAACACTTTTTAAGCATCTGTTATGTAGCAAACAATTTTCTCTAGGCTGGTGAAATGATGAATGTAGTAGTCCATGACCATAATGTTCTCATAATATAGAAAAATAATAGACAAGATACTGGATAACTATAATACAGGTAATACAGAATACTAATGGAACAGTCACTAACTGGACACAGTATGGCATTTCATATGTGCTCTGGGAATTGATGAAGACTGTCTTCAAAGTAGTAGTGAAGGTAAATTAAATGCATGTTCCCCTCTCATTAGCATTGAAACTGTGTCAGGTGTATCCGTGAATGCATGACGTGTAGGCTCCAGTGAGTCTCCCCTCTGGGAGGGTGGGGCCTGACCACAAGGAGGAGAGCTTTGACCATGGACAGCTGGCCCATCACAATGCTCTGAATCACCGCATGACTTCCACTCTGGGCCTCCGGAATCAGAAATAAACCCGCCTTAGTCACAGCTGAGTGCCAGTCTAAGGTTTCACTCTTTTCTCTTTACCAGTAAGTCCTGTTATAAATAATGATCTCCACATTACTGATCAGAACCTGGATGCTTTGGGGTTAAGGAGCACTTCTATTTCACTGTGGATGTCATTCATGCATTAACTGTAAATTCTTGTAGTTTTATAGAAAAAATGTACAATGTTTAGAATTTTATACCAGGGTGTCAGATTTTATATTCATAAAGTCCTTGACTCCTTCCATTTTCTTTATTGTGACCATATACCCTCGGCAAATTTTACCATCTATAAGTCTTTTAGGTGCACAAGTATAATAAAGACCAAATGAAATAGCACATAAATGAACTGTCACACACAAATCAGATGCTATACTTTTTATATTATAGACTATTTTAAATAACATTTTGCATAACTCTTAATTTTTAAAAGAAACATAAAGAATATTCTGCATATTATTTTCCTGGCATTAACACTTTCTTTAAAAATAGAAATATTAGAATATAAGTAATTATTGAAATAAATGCTCTTCAAATTTACCAAATTGAAAGGATATGGTAGAGGGTTTATTTTGACTAGCCTAGTAAAATTTTAACCCACCAATCAAAACATAGAAACTGAGTTCAACATTATGTTAAGAGAGTGGATGATGTAAGAGATATTAAAAATAGGAAGAAATCACTATTGTGGGTCACTGTATGCTGTATTTATATACAGTATATATACATATATTTGCCATTTTATTTCATTTTAGGGTGGTATTATTATATTTACCTTTTAAAGATGAAAAATGTTGGGTTCAGAATGCTTTTGTGATCTATAAAAGTTAATTCTGAGCAACAGCATAATTCGAGCACAGTTCTGAGTCAAAAATAGATATTTAAATTATTTTTAGCCCCATCCCTTCTTCCCTCCATTCCTTCCATCCTCCCTTTCTTCCTTCTTTTTGAAACAATCTCGCTAAGTTAGCCAGGCTTTCCTTGAACTTGCAATCCTCATGCTTCAGCCTCCTAAGTAGAAGAAATGAAATTTCATTTTAAATATTTATGCTTCTATTTAGCAAGGACAATCTATACCTATAGAGACTGAGACTGTGTGCAGATTAACACAAAGAAAAGACCTCAACATAACTATGTTCAATTAGGTACCTACATTAGTGGGGTAGGCTGTACGCATGCTAAATGGATGGAACCTTGCATTGCTCCACACATGGGAATAAGAGGAAAGGGGAAAGTTTCCTGATGATACTAATAGTTTTATACCATTCAAAGTTAAGGCCTGGTGAGTGGCTGCATTAAGATGATAAAGGGGGAGGTAAATAAGGCAGTTAAAAGTGAGTACATTAAAAGCCCCCTGGGGTCAAATGACTCAGAATAAAGGATGAGAAAAAAGTAGAGGTTGTTAATTCTGGTCAGAAGGAGTTCACTGATGATGTTTAATTCAGTATCAAATAAGATAATGGAATGGGAACCAGGACATCAGTGTCAAGAGGACGAACCTTTAAAGCAACATCCAAAGAAAAATGGCTCCTTGGCTTCTTCCTATCATTGCCTTTCTCAGTCTGTTCTCTGCTGGAACACCACACAGGTATCACAGAAATTGCTATGGTGGCACCTTCTAGTATCCCACCCTTTCTCCTTTCATGTCTCTTGTCACCCTCCTCTTTTAGTATCCCAGGGTATTATATTATATGAATTGGCATTTTGAGGGGTCGTATTTCAGGGACTTAAGCTTTGTGATGCTTACAATTTGAATATGATCATGTCTTTTACATGTGACCAGATGAGGCTTTAAATTCTCATAACAGAGAGAACTTCATCACTAGAAATTTTAAGTGGATAGTTTTTGTCTTAGGTACAGTATTGACCTAAAATTTCAATTTATTTGATTGACAATATTAATGGAATGTCATAAAAGTTGTCTGTCATTAGTGTTTTTTAGTTGATAAATCCTACCATAAGTGAAATATGGTGACCCCAGTGAAATGACCAGTTAGTTATTTTGAAGTATGATCTATTATTCTCTCATAGAAATGTACAGCCTGTAACTGCCTTTTAAAATCTTGACATACTCCTCCAAAACAAAACCAGAGAGACACTTTTCAAATGACAGGGTTGCTAACGTTCAGTCCAATGGCAAACATCTTCCCCACGTTACACCTAGGTTGCTGAGGATGATTTATACTCAGTGAATGCAAATTAAGAAAGACCATTCTCTCATAAATGTGAAGATTGGTGTGAACTGATAAAATGAAAAAGAAAGGTTCCTCAAGTTATTGTTTCACTTAAATCACCATGGAAAATATAACCCTCTATTTTTTTGTTTTCTTTTGTTTTTGTGATGGCTCTGAGAAAAAGTAAAGGTAAATGAAACCCTTTAATATTTAAAATATGCTAAAGAAATGTGTAGAACTTATGGAAATTTTAAATAAAAACAAATATTTATTCTTCAAGTTGAAGTTCTTAAAGGAAATTAATTACTGAATTTAACCTTCTCTCTATTCGGTAGATTCTGTTTAACACACCTTAACTCACCCAAAAGTTACACTTTCATGAAGTACACACTTCATAAAGGTAAAACAAAGCACATTGTCATAATTCCTGATATGTTTACACTTTATGATATCACATTTCTGTCATAAGCAACACGTTCTGTCATAAACAACAACTACAGGTTTCTATGGCTCAGAGGTCCATTAGATAGGCTTAATTATTGATGAAGGTTATACTCTTGTAGAGATGTTAACCATCATAAGTACAGTTTATATCATTGGTTGTTGGGAGCGGCTGAAGCTGAAAATTGGTCATATGTGTGAGGGCAGGACAGAGCCAGAGTTCCTAAAGCAGTCAAGCTACCTCAGTCTTAAAAAAATTCCTGCCTGGCCAATCTCAGTCATTAGTCACTAGGCAACCTTGTGTCTCCTGGTACTAACTGCAAAGGTATTAAATAAACACCCCTACTGTTGTTTGTCAGTCCTCTTGCCCACCAGGTGAGAGGCCACTCTACCTGACCTCAGTTTTTGTCTCCTGTTTTTATTTTCAAATCCCCTCGCCACTTTTTCCCAGGGACCGCTGAGAGACCGCCGAGTCCCTACAGTTGGTGGGGAGAATTTGGATGAGCTCTATTCTGATTGATTGCAATAGAAAGGAATAAATGTCTATTTGGCCTATAGCTACACCTCCAGTATAACAGAACGATTTCTTCTAGTATTAGGATAATCCATAAAAAATTATCTACAAAACTTTCATGAACTTAGACTGCATTCAGGCTCTTAGGAGAAAATCATTGATTTCCTCCAAAATGCAGAATAGTCTCTATTCCAAAAATTTAGTTGTATCAAACATTACATTTGTAATCTGCCCTAACTAGAGGTTTCCTGAGGTCAAACAGGCTGTAGTCTCATATGTGTGGTCCAGGAAAACTTGACCATAACCTGGTAGCTTTGTATAGCTGAAGGCTTAAAAACCTACATTCTATTTTTAATTATGATTATGCTTTTGTGAAATACCTAATCTGTGCCAAATACTTTTCTAGACACTTTATTTATTTTGATGAATTTGTTGGTTTTGTTTTGTTGTTTCGGTTTGTTTTTTAGTTTTGCAGAGCAATTTCTTTAAAGGCTCATCCCTTGCCCAACTGCAGCGTGTTTGTTTCATCTCCTTCCTATGGAGAAGGAGAAGTAGGCCAAAGTAGGCCAGTGAAAATATCTTTGGGACTTCTTGTGGAGTTTATGACGGGTGCTCCTGCTGTGTAGGGAGGCAAAGATACTTTCCTGAGCTTAAAGATTCTAGGAGCTGTTGATGACAGCAAAGAAACAGCTTGTCTAGGAATTAGACCAGGACAAACGAAAGCTCCTTCAAAATCTGGAAAGGCAGAATCCTGGTACCTTCATTTGAATCCATGGATCTAGTTGTATCCGAAGCAGCTAGATCTGATAGTAGTATGAATTTTACATTAATGTAAAGCAATAAATTCTTTCTTCTTGTTGTTGTTAATTAAAGCAATTTGCATTCAGCATGTTTTCTCAGTAGTACAGAAAAAGTCCAGAAAGACTTATATTTTCTGGTGTCCTTAAAAACTGAATTATGAAGTACTGTAAGTATCATGATCCCTCTTGATTAATAGAAAACAGAGATTCCAGAAGGTAAGTAATTTGCATAAGATTGTACTTCATGAAGTGGAAATACTATTTTCTAACCCAGGTACTCCTCACTGTAACTCTTCACAGGTTATTGCTCAGACATGAGTGCTGAAACAGTCACATGGTGCAGAGTAACCACTGTCCTTCCGCTCTACCACTCCCCGTGATTCATTCCCAGCATGAGCCATGTATAGGTTATAAAGAGCCTTCCACTAAATAGTTGTGTGTTTCAGTGGCCTAAAGCAAGGGGTCTCCACTCATGATTTTTAAGGATTTGTTTTGACCATTTCATTTCAACTACATATACAAAGGGAAGGTTTCTATGCCATGTATTCCACATATAAAGTGTGAGGCCACATTACAAGTGAAAGACGTCATAGTAATCCTTGAAGATGTCACAGTAATCCTGCTGGCATGGCTGCTCATTTGGTATTTCTTAGACACTTTTAGAAATTAATAGTTGTCATTGCTACTAAGAGAAAAAATATATCATTTCCCCTGAAATATGGTCAATTAGCTAGTAAATTTGGAGTTTATGAATGACACTGTTCAGATCCTAAAATGATAGTTTCTTTAACAACATGGGTACCACCTTGTGTTTTTCTTTCAAATTTATTTTTAAGTTTCAATTATAAATTTTTGAGAAAAAAATATTTCAAACATACTCTCATTAGACTCACAAATCCAAAACTTTTTATGTATTAAGTGCATATTCACCTTTTCCCAATGACTTCTACCACTGACTATGTACTCTTCTTTAGAGCTCACTTCCTGTCCCCTCCAATCACTTAGAAAATTATGAAAACATAGCCTTAGAACATGTCTTTGGAGACTATGGGAATCTCTTTCCAGTGGGTCACCCAGCCTCTAGCTGGTGCCTGCTATTTTCTGCTATCCCTGGCCAGAGAAAATAAATTATTATTCATGCATTAGTTTGGGAAGTCACAATATGTCCTCTCACCATCTTCGCATCTGTAGGCAAAAATATCAACCCTAACATGGAGAACATGTCCCCTACCAGGGGACAGTCAAAATCTGGATCATTTGCCTCTCCTTCATCTTGCTACATCCAGGTGGGATGCAGACACAGTTCATTCTTTCACTTATTTAGAAAAGAGAAAATGAGCTGGCTTTGCCTTTATCTGCTTAAGCTTAAAAAGATAAAGTAGTATGTTAAAAGGATATTAAATATCTGATTTTCCTCTACTATT
Source organism: Chinchilla lanigera (assembly GCF_000276665.1). Lineage (NCBI taxonomy): Eukaryota > Metazoa > Chordata > Mammalia > Rodentia > Chinchillidae > Chinchilla > Chinchilla lanigera. The sequence goes on along the minus strand of NW_004955403.1, from coordinate 31,492,007 downwards.
AGGTATCTTACCCAGGGTACTAGAAAATAAATTAAGTTGAAATCTTACCTCTACTAAGGTTAAATAATTTTAAATGAATTGATCATCTCTCTGTGCCTCAATTTCCTCATCTGTAAAAAGTCCTACAATAAAAATTTCTTGTGTGGTTTAAGTATAATAATCCATGTGAAGTTCTTCACTGCCACAAGATAAGAGCTCAGCAAATATTAGCTATATTGTAATGACTTCTATTGCTTTGCTATTCAAGTTATTTAAGTTAGAATCATTCATATACTCACATGTGTAATGAAATACCCCACTTTAAGTAGTAGTACACTCACTGCCCACTGTGGGCACTTAGTTATACGAAGGAAATCTATCATACCTACCTCTGGTATTAGAAAATATGCCCATTTCTACATCTAGTGTTCATAACCAGTGTTACATATAAAATGAATGATACTCTGCCTCAGGATATGAAGGAAAGCTATAACTTCTTGGGAAATTTGTTCATCAGAAATACTTAAAAATAGTTTATATTTTAAGCAAACCCCAGGACAAAGATATTCAGCAGTTTCAGCTACTCTAGGGAGACAGCAAATATTGTGAGTTTTAAGAATAAAGATGATTTCTCACTGACACCCATGGCTCCTACTTTAAGAAGCCAAGTTTCTGAGCCTGAAGTTGTGGTCCACATCTGGAATCCTTGCACTGTGGAAGGTGAGGCAGAAAGATAGCAAGTTCAAGTCCATTCAGTGCAACTTAGCAACTTAGGGAGACCCTGTTTCAAAATAATAAATAATGTTGAGGATGTAGATCAGTGCAAAGGCCAGAGTTCAATCTCTAGTGCCATAGGAAAGAAATATAGAAGCAAGGGCGGGAGGGGTGGAGGAGGGAAGGAAGGAAGGGGAAAGAGATAGAAAGAGAGAGGAAATAAAGAAAGGACAAGAGCAAATAAAAGAAAGAATAAAACAACCAAGCTTAGAAAAAAACTTAGGTCCTGGGACTTCAAAACTTTACCCAAAAAATATGATAATGTCAATGACAATAAAAATGATGACAATATATGTTGTGACTTTAACCCAGTTCATGAATTAACCAAAGTAGTACAGCAGGGAATTGAAGACAATGGAACCTTTCTGTCCACCTTAAAGCCAAGGTGTTCATGCTGATGGGCATCCAGCAGATGACATCACACACCACAAGTTTGCAGAAGGTGCTGTAGGGGGTTCCTCAGAAGAACTCAGGTAGAACCCAGGTAGAAGTCCCAGATGCTCTGGTTATGAGCTGGGTGAACTTCTGCAAGGTTATTAGCTCCTCTGACTTAATAGTTATAGTACAAACTTGTACGAGTATATGAGAATATGCCTTGAATTTTGTTTAATTTTCTTTTAAAGACAACCCTTTGACTTGTGAGTCCCATTTTTACCACCTTTTCTAAAATAATAAGCCTGCTCTCTAGTAATATCTTAAACTATAATTTACTGGTAGTAATAACAACTCTCTTCTTTACTTTGTAGATCAACATATGGCTCCTTCACACACACACACACACACACACACACACACACACACACACACACACACTTCAGGAGCACTTCTTGTGTATCAGGCACTGTTGGGCCCTAGGGACCTGACAGTTCACAGCCTGGGGAGCTCTGTGCTTTCACAGTATTAAACTTGACACCAGCTGACTCAGTTGAGGCTTGGAAAAACTAAAATACTCAGATTTATTTAAGGGCAAATTTTCTGTGAATCTTGCAATTTGTTATGCTATTTTAATACCTAGAATGAAAAAGTAACAAAAATTCAAGAGAAGCCTTTCTTTGACCACCAATCTCAGCATTAGTCTAGCATTTATATTTTCTCTTTGTCTTTCTCGGTGCTTGAACAATTCTCAAGCCTCAGTTTTTTATGTAGTTACATTTTGTCTTCACTTTTACCTGGAAACTACCTCCTGCCTCAGACTGGTAAAACTCTAGCGTATCCTTTGGAGAGCTCCCTCACCTGGCCTTAGTCTGTAATATCACCAAAGGCTTTAATGAGCTTTAAAATATTTTGCAAAGGCAAAGATAAATATGCATCATACTGAGGCCCATAAGATGCAGTTCATGTCCTTCTTGTCAATGTCCAGGCAGGTTGATTCCCAGGATCCCGAGGCACTACTGGCAAGATAAGGACGCCCTTCATCCCCTCATATATTTGTTTATGGATTTGGCAACTCAAATAGGGAGAAAATGAACAATCATTTGCTGAATAAATGAGCAAACACTAGTGAAGACTTGACTGGGGATCATAGTGGTTTAAATTATTTTTCTCTATCTTTTGTTTGTGTGAGTCTCTTTAGTTTAACAAACTTGCTAGTCAGACCAGCACATCTTTGCTTATTTTTGTTGTATAATGAAAGCACCTGAAGCACATTCAAGGGGCCTAGTTGTGTGTTCTAAGGTTATTTGATAGCATGTTGTGTATGTTCACTGTGTAGCCATGATCACTTCCTGAGAGGCAGCGTTGCCTCTGGAACCAGAGATTTGGGTGTGAATCTTGACTCCCCTACCTCTTGTCCTGTGATCTTGGAAACTTAATTAGCTTTTCTATGCCTCTGTTTCCTCACTTGTGAAATGTGAATACTGGTAATAACTATCACTGGTGCTGCAGAATTATTACATAAGCTCACATGTAAGACAAGTGTCTAGCACATACTAAGTGCTTTACAAGAATTTGTTAAATAAATGCAATTTAAAATAAGAAAAAGTTTGGAAACTAAAACCTACCAGTGGGGGCTAAGAAGGAGAATGAAGTTTGGTGTGAAGCTTGGTGCAAGAAACTCCAATAGCACAGATATGTCTTAAATTTAAATATGAATGTCCTCTCATTTCCCATAAAAATTAAAATTCAAAAGAATCAATCCTGAGAATACTCCTAAAAGACATTCATATAAAGCAAAACCAGAAACAACTCAAATGCCCATCAACAGGAAATGAATAAAGGTATTTTTAGCAGCATAACAATTTAACAATAAAAGAAAAAAAAACAAATTTAAAAAACAATAAAAGGAATAGGTTACTGATATCTATAAAACATGGATGAGTCTTAAAAACATGCAGAGCAAAATAGAACATATTATATTATGTGAAGTTTAGATATAAATACCCTGTGATGGTAAAAAAAAGAAAAAAAAAAAAAAAAGACTGATTGATGGGCCTGAGGTGAGTTGGGAGGGTGCACCAGAAAGGAGAATGAAGTGACCTTTTGGGAAGGTCACTTCAGCTAGCTACGGACATCAGCTACCTTTTCTTGAGTAACAGTAACATAGCATATCAGTCAGTGTTTAGTGGAGAAACATGCATAACACAAGATCTACAAATATATATGAATTTATAAGATTAGCTTACAGTGGCCGCCAACAGAGTAGGCTGAGGAAGCATGCAGAGGGTGTCTGCACACTGGAGACCAAAGGATTGAGTCGAAGGTCTGGAGCTCACTACAGTGTCCCATGCAAGCCTGTATCAGGAGGCCAATAGGTTTTCAATGGAAGGTTAGAGAGTTTACACCAGAAAGCTGAAGGATCTGCACTGGAGGCCAAAGAGTCTGTGCTGGAAGCCAAGAGATGACATCCAAAGTGAAGGAGAAGACCAGAGCTCCTCTGAAGAAGCAGAAGCAGATTTGTCCTTCTTCACTTTCCCTGAATATCACCCAGGTGACTGCCGTGCTAGGATGAGACCTCTACACCCTAGGGTGTGGAATTGCTGAGCCTACTTAGTTAAACTTCTCTTACTCAAGTTGACTCAATCAATCAACCATCTCACATAAGAATATGTATTTGAGGGGCTGGGGATTTAGCTCAGCGGCACAGCGCCTGCCTGGCAAGTGCAAGGTCGTGAGTTTGATTCCCAGTACTGGAAAAAAACAAACAAACAAACAACAACAACAAAAAGAATATGTATTTGAGGGGCAAAATCCTCCACTCTCCAATTAGGATCTGTGCATTTTACTCTATGAAATTATACTGCAATGAAATAGGAACTACACTGAGAAATAAATCTACCCTGGTTTTTGGTATGGCAGATTAGTTAATTCAGAACAAACCTTCCATTCAAGAAAAGAAAAAATTACTAGATAAGGTATTCAGTAGCATTATGAAACTATGAAGAAAGAAAGAAATCATTAGAATAAGAATCTAGGACTAGAGTAAATCCAGAGAAGAGAACATGGAGTTTGGGGCCTCATTTGCCCAGGAATATTTGCCAACAGGAATGATAGAGAGATGACAGAGAGATGAAACAATTCTTTAGATAGTCTTGAAAAAGAAGAAATACAAATTGAAATACAAGGGCTACTAAGACTTAGGGCCATGGCAAAATAAAATGCTACACATTAGATCTGAGGTCCAATAGTGCAAATAGCTTCCAGGAAGAATCAGTCAGGAGTAAATTAACCCTTCAATAACTGCAGCCTATGTGGTCTAGAAAACTTCAACCCCTGAAATTGGGTTAAGATGACTCAAGATAACTGGTACCTATAGGCATCTGACAGAAAGAAAGAAACAAGCCTTTTTGGAGGAAAATATATTCTAGGTCTCAAATTATCTCTGTACCTATTCTTCAAACATACCCAGCATGGATTTCAAAAATAAACATACAGAAAGGATATCACAACATAAATGAGAGCAGGAACAATAACAGAAACAAATCTGCAAGCTTTCCAGATTGTGAAGTGTTCAGAAGAAGATTATGCATTAGGAATTTTACTAAGTTTAGCTGGTGTGTTGAAAAGCATACAATTGTCAGACTGAAAACAGTCCAGAGAGATGAACATACGGCATATATGAGTTCCAGGTGCTGCAACTGTTACCTGACTTGGTTGTGCTATGGTTTCTATGTTTGTCCCTCTAAAACTCAAGTAGAAATCTAATTTAATAATAGAATAGGGAGGTGAAGTTTCTAAAAGGTGATTAGATTATGATGGGTTCAACCTCAGGGATGGGTTTAATGCCTTAATAAAAAGATTGTTAGGAATGAGTTCTCACTTGGCTTGTCAGCTCTTGTGTTATATGAAGAGCAGAGTTCCTCTTCTTTGAAGAAGACAGCAGCTATGACACCGTCTTGGAAGCAGAGATTGGGCCCTTACCAAAGTCCAAACTTTCAGTGCCTCGACCTTGGATTTCCTAGCTTCCAGGACTACAAGAAATAAATTTCTGTGCATTATGAATTACCGAGTCTGTAGTATTCCTTTATAGTAACAAAGGAAGACCAAGACAGGTTGGGAAAACCTATCACAAATAGAAAAAAATGTTAACAGTGGAAAGGCAGCATGCATAGCCCCAAGAGAGATCAATGGTCTCATGTAGCCATTGTCTCAGAAGTGAGCAGGGACATGCCCCAGGATACTTACTAGAAGACAGACACCTCAACTTTGGTCAACGGTCACATGTCTGATGCAGTGGTAGTCTCTTCATCAAAAATACAGAAAGTTTTGCATGACCCATGATGGAGGTGATGCTTCTATGTTCAGCATGTGGTGAATCTAGCCAGCAGTGTTTATGGAATAAGTCAGCAGCCTGGCCTGGTCTCCTTTCATTCTCTTCTATGGGCCCTTATCATGAGAATTGACATGAGCCACCCAGATGGTTCAAACTGTAGTTGTGACTTGATTCCACAGTTTGTGCACTCAACAAGGAGCAAATTTAATTTGCCAGAAGGTAGTTTTACAATGCCAGACAAAACAGCTGGACTATTGGCCAGGGCCCAAGAATCAATAAAAATATAACAAAGTTCATCAAGGGATTATTGGCCGGAACTATGAGAATGAAATTAAATTCCACCCACCGAGTGGAACAACAATATTCATTTTCAATTCTGCATTGTTGGCACTGAGGCTGAACAGCTGCAGCAGCCGATTGGACATCATCTGGTTTCAACTTACACAAGCCATTACTGCACCAGGCCTATGTACTTTGTTGGTTATGAATACAAACTACAGCTACACATGTATGACTTTCACAACCGTCACATGGAGGAAAGAAATTCCCTACCCCCAAAGTACTATATAAGTGCATTTTATAACATTCACCTAAAGGTAAAGGGGACAGTTATGTTTATTACATATTTAGGTGGTAGAAGTATCATATATAGTGTTTACTCTTTATGTTAGGAGGTATCTTGGGGGGTATAAGGTATAATAGCAAAGGGGAAATGTCCAACCTCTTGACTGTTCTTAATTACTTTATAATAATTTACTAAGATATACCAACATTTCTTTTGCATGCTTTTGATTTTTTATTGAATTTAATAATATTTTTTAAAGGAATAAATTTCTAATATATCGATGTATAAAGGAGTCAGATTTAAAATCAAGTAATTTGTTTTTTTGTTTTTATTTTAAAGAGTAAAAGAAGGATAATGGGGATTTACTGAATTACAGACAAAGTGGTAGGACATTATCAGTGATTGTTATTTTACCTATGGGTATCTTCAAGATAGTTTCTCAGGAAAACAAATAGACAAATAATAGTGAGTTACAGACAAAAATGGTAGGAAATTATCAATGGTTGTTATACTATACTTTGGTTTCTTCAGAGTGATTTCTAGAGAAAACAAATAGAGTTATACATGAGTGATCAATTAAATAATCATTGACTATTCTCAATAGTTGTTGGAAACACATAGTAATAAACATACATCCATTTACAATATAGCATAGGAACAATACAAACATTATAGAGTTATGGACAGATTGGTAGGAAATTATCAATGGCTGCTGTAATACATGTTGGTATCTTCAAAGTGGTTTCTCAGGAAAACAAAGATATGCAAGAAAGGTCTAACAAGTAGTTACAGCCTAAGGGTTGTGAAAAATAGCGGATTACCTCCTCATCAGTGACTCCTTTCACTGAGGCGTGAAGGCTGGAAGAAAGACCAGGATTGAAAAGAAGGACTGAGAGACTAGCACCAGTGTTCAGCAATAGGCTGTTTACTTTTTCCTCTATAGTCATGATTGTGCAGGGCTCCTCCTTGGAGATAATGGTCTGGCCAGAGGGAGAAGGCAGAGTATGCCCTGGGCCTCTTCGTTCCTGTTGGACCAGCTGGTAGGAGGGGCCTGAACTCTGGGGCCTTCACTTCAGAGGGCAGTCTGACCTCTAGTGGTCACCTTTACAGTCAGGGCATGCCCCAAGGGGCTTCTTAGGGCAGTCTCTCTTGAGGTGGCCTGGCTTTTGACAGTGGTATCAGATGAATGTAGTCATCAAGTTCTTCTTGGGGCCCTGAGAATCAGACTTAGGGTCTGTTTCTCTTAGTGCTGCTACTTTTTCTCGGTCTCTTTGTTTTCTCTCCTTGGCCTCCTCCTAGTCACAGCTATAAAATACTGAAGAGGCAATTCTTACTAACATCTCAAGTGAGCTATCTGGGGCAAAAGCCATTTTTGGTAGCTTTTTTTCTACTATCTGGGGCTGACTGAGTAATAAACTTATCTTTAAGAATAGTTTGTCCCTCTACTGAACTGGGATCCAGGGAAGTATGCTTCATCAGTGCCTCTTGTCTAAGAAAGCAGAGGGCTGTTCTCTCCAGCCTCCCAGTGCATTGGGACCCCGCAACCACTTAGTGTCCTCTCCCCAACCATCAACACAGGTGGCAGCAACATGTGGATGATGTCCTTGGCCTGCTAGTAAGTCTCAGCACTATCAGGTGTGAAGTGTCCTAGGCAGGTAACCTAGACATGTACCTTCTCCCTGAAGGTGGTTCTTCAGAATCTGAAAATTGGGCACCCAGGTAATCCATGAAGTCTTGGTGCAGACCTCTCTGGAGCTCCATGCACTCCTCCACCACAGCCTATACAGTCAGGGAGAGAATGGCCTCCAGAGCATCTCCCCAGGTATTGCACAAGGTCCTCCTGGTTTCCAGCTCCCGTATGGCTCTCGCATCCCCAGTTAGCTCGACCTCTGAGTTGTTGGGCATTGGTACTCTCATGTTCTCCAAGTCCTTGTTCAGCAGCTGCTCCTCCGCTGTCTCTGGACCTTTGTGGCTCTCAAGGGCAGGGCCAAGAGCGACCTGCTGTGTGGCATGTTTTCCCAGAGCTTTCTCCATGTTGGGCTGGTTCCTGCATGTCTCCAGAAGGGCCTATTGTGTTGGTGCTTCTCTGAGGCATGGTGGTTCTTGACTGCATGGTGGTGGCCTGCCCTAGGGCCAGCTCATGTCTCTGTGCCACTTCCTGGGCTCCTGCTGCCTGCCTTTCTGGGTGCCTGCACAGCTGGGGGCCTGTCCTGAAAGGGTCAGCACACCCCAGCCACACGGCCTCTCGGGCACCTGCAGCCTGCTGCCTCAAAATCAAGTCATTTGGCCAGGTGTGGTGGTGCACACTTGTAATCCCAGCACTCGGGAGGCTGAGGCAGGAGGATTGTTGTGAGTTCGAGACCAGCCTAGGTTACAAAGTGAGCTCAAGGCCAGTTTGAACTGCATAGCAAAACCCTGTCTCAAAAAGACAAAAAAAAGAAGAAAATCAAGTCATTTGCTTTTATGAGTTACTTAAGTGAAAAACACTTAAGCTGAATTAAAATACAAGCATACTTTTCCTTATTCTGCTCTACATTAGAGGGATTCTGTTATTTCTGTGTCATACCACAGAGGCTATGGGCACTGTCTTTTCTTGTGGGATTGCTTAGGCTTAAGAAACTTGTAACTTAGAGAAAATAGAAACTAATCTTATTCAGAGGGATTCTCATAAACTAAATAGAGTCAAAATCCTGTCAACACCCCTAGGGCTAGTTTCTTAGTTGAATAAATCTAACAAGTTATGGTTTAGATCTAAAATGTCCCCCAAAAGTTTCATGTATTCAAGGACAGAGTTTTCTGAAGGTGATTGAATAATTGAAATGCCAGTGGATTAAATTTATTGAGGAACTCATACCTGAACATGCTATTAGCAGATGGAGCCTGTGGAAGGGATGGATCACTGGAGGTATGTCCAGGCTTTCTGCTTCTTGGCTGCCATTGAGGGAAGGGATTTCCTCTGCTATCCCTTTTACCATGCCACTTGTGCTTGGGAGCTAGCTAACTGTGGATTGAACCCACTGAAACCATGAGCTAAAGTAAACCTCTCCTTTAATTCTTTAAATTGTGGTGGAGTGAGTGTGTCCCAGTGATGGGAAAGAAAGAAAAATATATGTTGATAATATAAAATTATCAACACCCCTGGCTCCACAAAGACAGTGGAACATATAAAATTACTGACACCTCTGGTTCCATACCCAACAAATACAAAGAAAAATAAAAGTCCCTCTCCTGCTGCTGGAAATTACCCCAGGAAAAATTATATTCCTACAGCCTCAAATTGGTATTGCCAAGCAACTGCAGAAACTCAATAATATCAGAGAGTAGGAGGATGAACATAAAAACAATCTGTATTTTTATCCACCAGATGGCAAAAGATGCCAATTGTCCATGTCCACAACTTACGGTGAAAAAGAGAACTCAGCAAGTTCAATTTTGTTGCTATGAACTTACTATTGCTGGAAAGGAAAACTTACCTACACTTACTATCTCCTACCTCGGAGAATGACATCTGTGGCAAAGATTCTAATGCAATGGAGACATTTCCAGTTACCAGGTCTTGTTCTGGGTGCTTCATGTTCCATCCAAGAATACATCATGATTTCCATTTCCTTCTTGAGCCTCATAGCTCTGACACTTACAGCTCTGTGTCTGAGCTCCATACTTATATAGGGCCCCCGCTAAGCCGTCACTTTAGTCTTGTACTATCAAGGCTGTGGCCACTGTCTTTTGTGTGTGTTTCTGTGTATGTGTGTGGAATTACTTAGGCTTAAAAAAGTTATGTCTTAGAAAAAATAGACACCAAATTTCTCACATTTGTTCTAACTGGAAAGTCATTCTCAATAAGTTCCTTAAAGGAAGCTGCTTTGTGAGGTTTTAAGTCTGTTTGCCAGGAGATTTTGGGAGGCCTATCTGAATTTCTCCAGATATTGTCTCTCTACCAGTTTGAATTCTAAAGTTTACTTAAGAAGGTGTGATCAATCTAGTTGAAGCAAGTTTGAATAGCAACTTGATTTTAGCCTCTGTGATGATTGTTACTTTGAAGTTTGTCTATTGATTCTATGATTCTTCAAGTATTCTAATATTTAGTGCTATGGGTAAGCCACATAAATTAAACAATATTGTTTCAGAATACAGCTCACATTTAACTGTAGAACCGGGGGCATCTTGATTTTAAGCCTAGAACCTTAAAAGCAATAGATATCTTATGCCTGTTAATATCCAAGAGCATCTATTAAGGCCTCTCATTCTGAAAAATGTATCACAAGTATACTTCAGCTGTAGCAGCCTGTTTCCCAATATTGCAATCTTGCTGATGTAGCCCAAGTTCTGTTTACTTAGACCCTGTCATACACATAATCCTAACTCACAAGGGACAGCCACTCCCCTGTGACCAGGACAAAGGTTATTAACTGCATGTACCCATAGGGTCAACATCCACATAAACAACAACACAGGTCAGAGCAAGTAAAAGCAGCCAAGCAACTGTAAAGGGCTATCAACCTAATAAAATCCCTTAGTGTATCAGGCAGAACTGCACTATAATAGTTGAGGGCCCTGAACAACTTTTGCCTCTGTTTTCCTTTTGAGACAGTTAGGGATAACTACAGAGGTACAAGAAGCTGGAACGTTAAAATAAGTTCCAAAGTACAGTAAACTATTCCCTTCAGTAGCATGGTATACTTCAACAGACCAGTAGTCAGATCCTGATAAAACCAAGAAAGAAGAATGTTGGCTTGAAATGAAAAATTATTACCACAAAAAAACAAACCTTCTAGCTTCACTTACTCCTAGACAATTTAATTTTGAAAATCACACAGGTGAGCAATACACTATCAGCTTTGCTGTTGATAACACCTTTTGCTGTGTGGGTAATAACAGTTGCCTCGATTGCTTTTCAGGGACCTAATGGAGGCTTTTGCACTGAGCCTTCACTTGAGTTTACAGAGCTCTGATGAGTGACTAAACTGGGGTAAAAGGCTTTCTATGTTTATCTTCATCTCATCCCCTTTGCTGTCTTAAACACTGAGTCAGTTTCTATTCAACTCTGCATGTAGACATGCCAATCATATAAAAAATGTTTTGTCCCAAACTATGACATGGTGATCTTAGCCTATTCCCCGCTGGAGCTGGTATGTGTTCATTTTATCTGCATTTTCGGCTTTTTCAACACCTCAATTCTAAGTCCAAGACATTTATATAAATGATGATACCAGCTCTAAGAGGAACAGCATTTCATGGATGAAACTGACCACCTGTTAGCCCACCAAGTTTAGGGCTGAGATGTTTTTTACAGGATGTTTATACCAGATACATGAAAATTCAACAGCCTTTAGCACAAGCTGACTCTGACACCCAGAGGTCTGAGTCTTTCACAAGAAGAAAAGCATCTTTGGAACTGGACCCTTAGTAAATGAAAACTTCTAAGACTTTGGCCCACCACATAAAATCAAGAAAAATTTGTTCTCTTTTGTTTTGCAAGAAGCAAGTTAATCGCTCTCTCTCAAGCAATTGCTGGCTCCCTTCAGCCTATGTTCCTGTTTGGCTGAAGCCCTTTTGTTGTGCAGTGGCGTGTGTGTTTGTATCCTAGTCTCATTTAAGAAGTCCTTGGTCAAAAGATCATTTTGGCTGGTAACATTTTCATTAAAAAATTTAAATGTTATTCAAATACTAAAATCTTCCTTTTATGACTGCATGAGTATAAAGACAAATCTAAGCTGGGTTACATGTGTTTCTTTTCTTCACAGTTCAAGAAATAAAAACATTTTTCAGATCCCTCAGTGTGTCATGGGCCTTAAGTATTGTGTCTACTATGAGTACAGGTTAAGTCACCCATACTGCCAGGTCCACATGCCCTCCCCACATGTGAACGTCTACACCTCATGGCCACGCTCCGGTGAGCATATGCCAGGTTTAGTTCCTTATAAATTATTCCTCAGTGATTTCGACCAGTAATGGAATGGTGAAATTCTGAGGGAGTCCAATAAATGACAACTTTATCCTCCCTGAAATAGAAAAGTGAGTGTCAAAATATTACTTTTATTGCCAGTGGAGATTAGGTTAAAGGATAAGAGCCCTTTGGCTTTTGCATTTATGGTAAGAGTTAGAAAAATGTATCTCTTCAGGTATAGCCACTACCAGTCTAAAGAAGCAGTCTGCTCCATGAGTCAGGAAAGACCCTGCTTGATCTTGTAGGAAAAACAGAGAATGCCCTTCCATGGTGGTAAGAAGCTAGCACTGACAAAGTAGAATACAATATGGAGAAGCTGAGGTATTTTTGTTTTCCCAACTCTTATCAGTTGTGGTGGATTGATAACTGGGGGTCAACTTATAACCCCCAGCTGAACTGAGTAAGTGTGGTGCTGGGTGTGGGAGGCCCACCTGAGGACTGTTGCCAGCAGCATAAGAGGCAGACCTGGAGAAGAAGCAAGGCTGTTGGGAGCTGAGAGAGGCTATTGGGAGCTGAGAGAGGCCATGGGGAGCTGGCTTCCTGATGAACTTGGCTGTTTTCACCCTCCGAGGAGCTCGGGACCTCGCTGGCACTGAGAATGGCTTCAGTTCACTTTGGAGAGCTCTGGTCCTCACTTTGAGCATAGCTGCCTGGTTCCAGAGGGGAAGATGGTACACTGCCAGCCTCCAGGAAAAGCTTGCTTGCTGCATTGGTTTCCCTGATGGGAGCTCGGCCATCCTGATCATCGGAGGAGCTCGGGACCTCACAGTTGCCAAGGATGGCCGTGGTACCTTTTGGGGGAGTTATGGTTCTTCTGAGCATCACTTCCTGGCTCCAGTGCAGATCCCTCAGCTTGCTAGCACAGATCCTTCATCCTGCTGGCACGGACTTATAGATTCCACCACTGACCTTTGGGCCTTCCCAGTAGACCCGTGAAACAGGTCTGCATGAGATGTGGTCATGGGCTCTGCGCCTCCAGTTGGATTCATGGGATGCATTGTTATGAGCTCTGGGTATTCAGCTCAACTCATGTAGGACATTGTTGTGGATCCAGGCCCTTGACTGGATTCCTTGGTCTTAGTGTGTGGACAGATTCCCTGCACTCTTTTGAATACTGTTCTTTGGGTGACTTATAAATAATCATATAAGTATGTGTCCTGTATTATATTGTTCCCCTTGCAAAATAAGCCCCAAACTGATACATCAGTCAAATGAGTCCCTTTTTGCCTGGGCCAGAAAAAGAGGAGATATCAACCAAGAGTTGGAGAGAAAAACTACTTGAGTTTCAGTTCACAGGAAAAAGCATCAGTTTAGGTATGTTCCCCTCAGAAGACCATGTGAAAGGTTAAAGAATGTTTTTTCTCTCATATCTCCATGTAGACATAAAAATACATCCTTATAAACAAACAGCAAAGAATTGCCATAAGGTCTTAGTCAAAAAAGACACAGCTTTGTTCAACAGCCATTTAACTGGAACAAATATCCCAGAATATTTCACTTTAAAACGTAAAGTATTTTAAGTTTTGGAGCTTTTTGCTTAGTTTTATCACATGATAATGCAATTTATTGATTACTGTCCAACTTGGTCAAGATATAGTCTTAATGGAGTGTTGATCATTTCATCAATAATAATCTGGTGGTTTCCTAATTAATTATGTTATAGGTCTTATATAATTGTGTGAGGTGATCTTGTGAGATGATTAGCATTTAAATTTTCTTTGAACAGATAGGCTTTTCAGTTATCACAGAGCTAGCTATTAGACTGTCATTAAAATCCATTTCTTTTTTTGTTCAGTCTTGTCTCTGAATAATCTATTTGTGGAGGTACCTTGACTTTTTCTTTTAACTTTTATTAGTACATGTTTGTAGCACATAATGATTACATTCCTCTTGGGGAGTTGGTATGAATATACCACACATTGTAATTCTTTGTTTCGTCTTCTTCCTCTCCCCTCCATCCACTTCCTTCCATCTCTCGTTCCTCTTTCTTTGTTAAAATATCTATCTCCTTGTTTCCTATTACTTATCTTTTATTTTGCTCTTTAATTTATTTATATTTTAGATTTCTTATATAAGAGAATTCATGTGGGCCCACCCTCCTGGTGCCCTGGATGCAAAGGAGACCACTGGAGATCGGTCTGCCCTCTGAGGTGGAGGCCCCAGAGCTCAGACCCATGCTACCAGTTAGTCCAACAGGAATGAGAGGGCTTGGGGCATGGTCTGCCTTCTCCCTCGTCATCTCCATCGAGGAGTCCTGGGTAATCATGACTATGGAGGAACAAGAAAACAGCCTGTTGCTAGTCACAGGTGCAAGTCTCTCGGTCCTTCTTTTCAATCCTGGCCTTCCTTCCAGCCATCATACCTCAGTGAAAGGAGTCACTGGTGAGGAGGTAATATGCTATTTTTGACAACCCTTAGGCTGTAACTACTTATTAGATCCTTCTTGCATATCTCTGTCTTCCTGAGAAACCGCTTTGAAGATACCACCACGTATTACAGCAGCCATTGATATTTTCCTACTAATCTATCCATAACTGTGTTAAGTTTGTAATGTTCCTATCCTATTTCATAATGTATGTTTATTATTATGTGTTTCCTACAACAACCATTGAGAATAGTTAATGATTTTTCAATAGGTCACTCATGTATAGCTCTATTTATTTTCTTTAGAAGCCACTTTGAAGATACCAAAGTATAGCACAACAGCTCTTGATAATCTCCTACCTCTTTTGTCTCTAACTCACTATTATTTGTCTATTTGTTTTCCTGAGAAACTATTTTGTAGATAATAATACGTAAAACGATAACCATTGATAATTTCCTACCATTTTGTCTGTAATTTACTAAGTTCCCCCTATTATTATGTTATCTTTCTTTTATTCTTCAAAATAAAAAAAAGAGAATTCATGTGATATTTAAGCTTGTGTCTGATTTATTTCACTTAACATTTTGTTCTTAAAATGGATCCATTTTCCTACAGGTGGCTTGAGTTTATCCTTTTATGGCAGAGTTGTACTGATAAGGCAAAAGAGACTCCATTTTCTTTTTGTTACTCTATTTTAAGAAGTCACTTAAACTGTAGATGAACTCACTCCTCACCCCTCCCCTTGTAGTTAGCCATCAACCACTAAGGGAAAACAGAATCATAAAATAGGAACAGAACGAACAGAACAAATTGGGAAGTAGGCTAAATGCTAAGTCACAATGGCCACCTAAGATCTGCCTGATCAGCACATGAGCAGTAACTTCTGGGAAATGTAAAGCTTGTGATAATTATGTGGCTTTCTTGTAAAGTTCTCCAAAATGAGGTAATGGTTACTATGGGAACCTAAAATATACTTAAACTGGTAGTGGAGGCCAGCTTGGAGCAGACATTTTCTCTGGTTCTTAGTTGAAGATTGTTTGTTGCCATAACAGTACTTCATAGTATATAAATACCATATTTTCTGTAGCCATTCATTTGTTGATGGACATATAGACTGCTTGTAAGATTCACCTTTTATGAATTCTGCTGCACATACATTGTAATGTGCATATATCATCGTACGTGCATGTACCATTGTAAGATGATGTCTTTAACTTTTTTGGGAAGATACTTAGAAGGCAAATCACTGGGTTGAATACAATTTCTACTTTTAGATTTTTGAGGAATCTCTATACTGATTTCTATAGTGGGTGTAATAGTAGACACCCCTGCCAACAATGTAGATTGTTTCCTTTTTCTTGGCAGCTTTACCAGCATTTGTTACCTGAGTTTTTAATTTAATAATTATTATTATAATTAATTGTAGCAGTATTGAAGTTTTTTAGTGAGTGTTACTGTAATTATTATAGTTTTAATGATAATCACATTAAAGTTGTTTGATATATTATTAGCATTCATTATTGCTTGTGTCTGACTGGCACACACATAATCTAACTAATCAGTCCAAGTTGGACAGTGATGAATTTTTCATAAAGCAAAAAGATGAAGTGAGGATTCATATTCATCCATTTAGTAAGAGTTATCCATTTCCTGCTATGTGCCAGCACTGCACTAGAAATTGGCAAGACAAGTATGAGAAAATTGATTTCCCTCTTATCATGGAGCTTATATTTTTGTGGAAAATCAAATAATACTTTAAAAGATAAGCAAGGGCCATGATGAGCATAATGTAAGATATAAAAACGTGTTGTGATAAAGAATAACAGCAGTGATCTACAATGATGGTACAGAGGGAACTCCTTTTGGAGCTAGCAATATTGAAACACACAGCTGATATGGTGAGAGGCAGCCAGGGGATGAGCTGGTAAGAGTGTTCTGCACACAGGAGAGAAGTGTGAGAATGCTGGTGTGGTACAAAGTGGGTTTGCCGGGAACTGACAGAAAGGCACCGTGCCTGAGCAAGAGGGGGACACTGTGGCACAGGATGCTATGGGAGAGATGCACATTTTTCCATGAATGACCAATATAAATGACAGAATGCACACCAAAATTAACATTTTGAAGTCTTCCTTCATATTTAAGCTTGATTAATAATATCATTAGTGTACTCAGGTTTTCACTAAGCAATATATACTTACCACTGAATTTAAAAAGCAGGAATGAAAGAATTGCATATGTGTGACTTAGAATGTTCCTTATAAACGATTATTTGAGAATCTGTACTAATATCTTTGGAAATAGGTCGACTATATACTTTTTTAAAAATTTTGTTTTAAAGAGATAAAAAAGAAAAAAGATAAAAACAATATAGAATTTCAAAACAATATGATAGGAAATTAACAATTGTTATTATATTGCATATTGTTATCTTTAAAGTAGTTGTCTCCCTAGTGTAAGAAACTGAAAGAGTAAATAAGATCCAAAAGGTACAATAAATAGTGTGAAAGGGAAAGAAACTGATCAAAAGGAAAGAACAACTGGGATGGGGAAGGGAGAAAAGAAGAAAGGAGGAGGAAGCTGTGTACTTTTTAAAATAAGGGATTAAAGATACTATATGTTCAATAAAGCTTTTATTGGTAATTTGAGCTCATGAGATAGATTGCTGCTTAAGAGACATGGGCATCATGGTGCCTGTCTGTGATCTCAGCACTTGCACGGCTGAGGCAGGAAGATGGCAAGCTTAAACTAGCCTGTGCTACATATAATGAGAGCATTTCTCAAAGAAATGATGGTAGTAATGCTTCTTTTATAATTCCACGAAGTCTGCAAATACCTCCCTCTAAGATAAAATGGAAAGAATCCTTTCATGGGATCTGTTTGGACACTACCCAGTTATAGAGATTGTATTTCCTTGTTTGCACAAGGTTGCATTTCCTTGGCTTCTATACTCAGACACTAACTCCATCTC
>NW_004955403.1:31470724-31474601 GCF_000276665.1 Chinchilla lanigera | reverse complement strand
TCTCTCTCTCTCTCTCTCCCTACCTCCATCTGAATATTTCAGAAGTAGATGGACAAACATCAATCCTCTTAGTGTCTTTGGCCAAAGCAGTTTTGAGAACGGAGTATCTGCTAGAGTTTATAGTAGGAGTAGAAGGATCTACTTGATCCATTCACTAGCAGTACAGCATGCCTGCCTTATTGTTCAACTTCCTTTTTAACACTTTCCATCCTTTGTAAATAAAAATCATGATGATAAACAGCAATAAATGATATGATGAACAAGTCTTTATGAAAGCAATATTCTATAGGGAAAAAAAAACCCTCTGGTAATGACCCTAAAGAAGACATAAAAAAAGGAACACAATTGAAAAGATTGTACCAATGTTTCATGCCTATATTACAGGCTCCTAGTCTTTCATATGGTTGACTTAATTGACAAATTGTTACATTTTGTTTAGTTTCATTTAATAATATAATATACCTACAGAATAATTCTGTTAGTTTCCATGTATGTATGCATAAACCACATACATGTATATATATTTGGATAGTTTCCAAATTATTTTAAAATATATTATCTTATTTAATATTCAGAATACATTGAATAAAATTATTGTGTTATCTGAATGTAGAATATAATAAAAATGACAAGCTCCTCATACTTCATCTTCTAAAAAGTTGCTTTCAATCATTTGAAATCTCACTTTTTAAAATTTTACTTAGCAGCAAAGATAAGACACTAGCAGGTTTTGAGTCTCTACCAAATAGATCTATTCAAAATGGTAGCAGTTTAGTCAAGATCTGAAAGTGTGCGATGAAAGTAAGAAGAAACTTGATTAAAAATGGTAAATATATTTTAAAATCTTAAAAGACTGATAATAGTATACAACAAAGTAGAAAGTAAATATGATATCACTCTTTAGGATATTTCTTTGGATTACAAATAAGTGCTACATTCCATGATTTTGTATTTATAAACATACTTTGATCATACCTACTATACCTGTCCTTTTTTTTGGTACTGGGAATTGAACTCAGTGTCCTGCATATACTGGGTAACTTCTGTACCCCTGAGCTATACCCTCAAACCTTTTTATTATTTTATTTTGAGACAGGGTTTCATTAAGTTGTCCAGGCTGACCTTCAGGTTATGATCTTCCTGTCTCAGTCTCTTAAGTAGCTGGGATTACAGGTTGTAGCACCATGCCAGGCTTGAAACCAGCTTAAGCAAATTCCCTGTAAATCCTACCCAATACTCAAATCTCTGTTATAGTCTATTTTAGCAAACTCTTCTTTTTCTTTGCAGCATCTATTACAATTTTGTAATGTAAGTTTAGAATTTGTTTCTGTATCACTTAAAGATAGTTACAACCAGGATTGCTAGTACTCTGTCTCACATTCTGCAGGAAAGGGACACTTAGAAACTAAGCCCTTCCCTGCAGTCTAATTGGGCCACTACGGCAGAAAGACTGCTATTTATCCACCAACATCCATGATTTTCAACTTTTAGTGGGGTGGAGAGCCGCTTGTAATAAAGATCACACTTTGCAATATTCTGATTAGATATGACCTTGTGACAGGTTTTAGCAATGGGATATAAGTGGAAATGATCACAATTTTGAATAATCTAGTCATTATTTATTTAAAATCTATATCCTCTACTAGAGTATAACTCAAGAACTTTGGAACTCTATTTTGGTCATTACTGTTACCTAGTGAATGAAATTACATGGTTAGCACAATGTCTGACCCACAGTACGCTTTTAAGTATATAACAACCAGCTTAGACATGATATTCAATAAGAAGCCTCACTCACTCAGAGATCAAATCTTCACCATAGAGCTTCCATCACAGGAAGTATTGGAAGAGAACAATTAAGGGAATCATTCTGTCTTTTATTCTTTAGGTCTTTGTCATGTTACTTACTATTTCAACTACATTTAACATTTGTTTCATATTTGGGGGGGGCTTGAATTTGAATATTGAGTACTTCCAGCAGATTAGTCAGAAAAGAACCATAGCAGAGAGGACAGCATAGATGAGAGTCACAGCGGCAGCTTTGGTTCCTGGGATGCAGTTTTCACTCAGGCATCAGAGCAGCAGGGAGTGGCTAACTGTGGCAACGGAGTTCTACCAGTCTCTTCTGTCACCGTGCAGTCCTGGAGCAATAGTCTCGCAGAAACGAGCCTGTAGCTTCTCTGCTGAAGGGATTCTAATCATGTTAGCTCTTGGAGACATAGGTTTTTTTCTAAGGACATTTTCCCTCATGAGATTCTTTCAAATCTCCATTCTCTCCTCACTCAGAATGCAGGTCTTTCTGTCATGTTTTTACTTTTTGTAATAAAAAATAATGCAAACGGTATATTAATATGTAGAGATAAACTCAAGTCTTTCATATTCACCTCTGCAATCTACTTCTAAAGCCTTCTTTCTGTCTCACGCATGATTTCTTCAAATTTTGATAGCATTAACTTTTAATTATTAGCTTCTCAATGCTCTTCTATATCCAAATGCAATTAAGGATTACATAAAATGACTAGAGAAAAAGTATAAAAATGGTATGGATCACTGACATGAAGTTTTACTTTCAAAAAATTATTTTGATAAAATTGCTTTAAGCATTGATTCTATAAAATAGGTACCATTTCTGAGTCCCTACTCCATGTGTTATGATAGGCAGTTTATATACCTCAATATAACTAAATGTATAATTATATATTAAATATAATATATATTTAATTAGTGACCAAAAAGACGTACTAAGGGTGCTTTATGTTATGTGCCATGGGAATATTTCAATGTAATGGAAAAAGTATTTTAATTTGAAAAGTTTTTAAACTCACTTTTAGATGACACTCATTGAATGATTATAGAATAATTTAAATATTACACACAGATATTGAAAGCAGATTTTAAAAACTGGGCAAAATTTATAATAATGGGGAGAGCTAAAAATTCACTTTATTGGTATGGTTTTTAGATTTGTATGTAAATTTTTTAGATTTACAACAGATTTTGAAATTTGATTCATTCATATAATCTAATCATGGATATTTTGTTTTAAAATGGAAATAATAAGTTACTTAATGTCAGTCTTCCCACCCTTGTATCTTCTCTCTCAGGTCCTATTTCTTAGAGTCCTGTATCTGATGAATGACTTCCCCTTCTTCCTCTAGCCCACAGATTCAATTTCACAGCTATGTGTTCAGTCCTGACTGGATCAAGGAATATTTTAGTAGCATCAATATCTTCATGCCTTGGAAATCAATATAGTTAAGGAAAGATCCTTAATTGGGCTCTGGGATCCCAGCCAGTGACAGCTTTGCTTCTTGAGCTCCCCAGTGAGAAGCCATGTATGCCCACAGTTTATTTTTTGCCATACCATTCTTCTTACCATCCCTGCCAGTCCCACTTATACAGGATTGAGAATCTTTCCTGGTCTCTACTTCAAAATTCAGCCAAATTATCCAATTTAGTACCCTGGAGTCTTGCCGCGACTACCTATTGATGTTTGATAGCCTATATGGACATCTTTAAGCATCATGTATCTTCTTAATGCTGAATATTGCCTCTATTATAAATTTCTCAACCCTGGGTTATCCTCTTACAAATCAGGGTCAAATATATTCTGAGATCTCCATTACCAACATGTTTTAAAAACTCTCTCCCAAATCCTTTAATAACTTAAAATTTGTTACAAAGAGAAGAAATAATCCTTGCTTCAAAAACATGGACTCTAAACTTCATAGAAGAATTGTAAGTTTCTTTTCAGGTGTCAAATGAGAGGTTTTGCATCAAGTGTCACCTGTAAAAGTGTCATGTAGTCCCTCTGTATCTACATTTATAACAAAAAGTTCAATGGAAAAAAATGAAGATATATAATTTGTCAGCTGAC
>NW_004955403.1:31462597-31470624 GCF_000276665.1 Chinchilla lanigera | reverse complement strand
GCTTTTGCCGCTGAGCTAAATCCCCAGCCCCTAAGGTTAACTTTTCTCCTTACTTGAAAACATAATGAAGAAATTTGTTGCTTTCTTCTAGGGATCATCATGTTTTGGAATCACTTTGAAACTCTTCTAGGAAAACTTTCACAAAATTTACCATGTGCTAACTACAATAACTCAAGTAAATCATGTTTTATACAAAGAAACAACACAGATACACACTGAGTTCATGTATAACTCAGACTTCATATGCTGTTTGCTGCCTGAATCACAATTGCTCTTGCATGACTTCGCACTCAGCCTGCCTACACGGTGAAATCAGTGCACATGGCAGAAGTATTTTCTTGGCATCTATTAGCAGATCTCATGTCAGGTCACAAGTTCTTTTCTTCTCCACCCTCCCACAATATGACACGATTACAAACAACCTAGCAGTGTTTGTGTTTCAAGAATTTCAATTTTAATAGTATATTCACATCATTTAAATAAATTTATACTTTCTTCCAATATAAGGATTTATAGATGTATAATAGTGTTTCACAGAAGTGCAAAAACAATGAACATATTTTAGTACCCAGAAGCTAACATCTAACAAGTTATTTTAAAATAACTCTTTTTTTAGAACAGACCTTACAAAGAAAGATATGAAGAACTCAGATATTCTGTAAATTTTGTTTTAAAATTACCAAGTAACAAGCTGTGGTGGTGCACACGTGCGATCTCAGAACTCAGGAAGCTGAGGCAGAAGGATTACCTTGAGTTTAGGCCAGCCTGGACTACACAGTGAGACTCTGTCTCACATAAAGAAACAAACAAACACACAAAAAGTTACCAAGTAATAAAGTTACTTATGGATTACTGACTTGGTTAGGTATTCTCAGTTAAGAGCATATAGATAATTTTTCTAACCTTACATTATACAGTGATTTTAAATTCTTTTCTGCTTTCAAAAGACTGACTTTACATTAGTAGGAACTGGGATTAATAGAAATAAAAATAGTAACAAAAACACTACTCCTCCACTGAAAAATACAATGGGGCTGTTTTCCTAGATTTTGTAGAAATCTTTAAGACATTCTGAACTGAGATTTATGACTCAATTCAAAAAGCAAGTCTGAGGAAAGAGACCTGAGAAAGCAATGAAGACCAAAGTGCAAGCGACATGTGAAAGACCAAGATGTGAAAGTGATATGATGGAAAGATGAAAGTATGAAGTAGAAACTGCTTGGTAAAATACTATGGAAAGGGGCCTACGGCTGACAGTGGGCTTCTTTAAACTTCTTATAGTCCACTGAATAGATAAATTAGCTCCATTTGAGTGGCTCTGGGCCAAATAGGCAATTTATTGTAAGAAACAAAGGAAAATAAATGGAGGAAATATACTGGGACAAAAATTATATTCTTAAATTTTCATACATGTCACCAGAATCATTCTTGGGGAAACTGAAAAGAAACAAAATGATCTGAAAGCAACAAGTTTGTAAAGCACAACAGGCCTGAGACTTCTATCCCTGGAAAGGTCTGCTTGTGAGATTGGCCCCTGGGTCATATGGGAACTTGGGTCATAAACTGTCTCCTAAGCCTTCCGTAAGTGTTAAAAGTGGCCCATGGTGCCTAAAACATAGAAACCATGTGTTTTATGCCAAAAGCCTCCTTTCCTTCTGGCACTCTGGTTTTGGTACAGGCTATCGAGGAAAAATGTTTTTTTTTTTTTTACTTTTTTTTTTTTTTTTTTCTAACTTCTCTATTTAAAGATTCACAAGCAGGAGATTCCTAAAATTCTTACAGTTGGCATAATCTATTTACCAGTCTTGAGTGACTACATGTTTAACCAAACAAATATCTTTAAAAAACAAAACACCACTTTTGCTACCTACAACAAAATCTACTGCAATAATTTCTCAGCTGGTCTATCAGTTGGCAGTTCTATCCCTTCCCAGAAAATTACTTAACAGTTTAGAGCCTACATGGTCATGACATAAAGTGACCTGAAAACCTCAAGGATTGCCAGGGTTGCTACCTGTCTCCTGAATGATGTTGTCTTAGTTACTGTTCTTGTAACTAAGCCCTTCCCAGTCCTCTTTGGGGCCCAGGAAGTTTACATGTGTAATCCCATGGAAAAGTTTTTGGAATTCGAGTGAGTTGATTCCAATCTACCACTTCCAGTGCAATCCATAGTGAGAATAAAGACACTAAGGCATATTTGTAGTTGTGGGGAGCCAAAGGAGTCCTAAGTTCAGCCACAAAGATGGCTATCTGGAACAAAGGCCTCGCCTGGACCTAGGGCCAAACCCGAGTTTTATTAATTCATGAGGAAGGGGAGTGGCTTGAGGATGAGTGACTGTGAGAATGGCAGGAGGTACGTGAGTGCTGTAAGGTGGGCTAGGAAGGAGGCCCAAAATCACCTCTGCAATATGCAGAGAGAATATGCAGAAAGAGTAATCTGCATAACACAACTGAGATAGTATCTAATGTTTTGGGGTTGGTGTGTCAGCTCTGATATGTAATCTTTCAAGCCCTGGGAAGTCATAACTTCTATCTCAAGGTTTGATCCCAACCAACAGCGTGGAGCACAGGCTCTTCATCCTGCCTGGTCCTGGCTCACACAAGGGAACAACGGAGGGTCTAGGGAAACACTGCCTGCCTTCTTCAAGGACACACATTAGCATCTCAGCTGGACAGATATGCATTCCTTAAAGCTAATTGAAGGGATAAGGAAAAGTCCTAGCCAGCTCTGTACATAACAGTACATGGAAATAGGGTCAGGTTCAGCCAAAATGGAGACAATTGCTCCTCCCAGGTGGTCCTCTACACCTAAAATTAAAGAAGAAAAGGTTTACTTCAGTTCACAGTCTGTAGAGGTTTCCATCCATAGTCATCTGGCTCCAAAGCAAGGTGGCATGGTAAAGGGGCATCACAGAGGAGGAACAGTTCATGGTATGGCAGGCAGAAGGCAGAGAGCAGCAAGCAGTAGCCTCCTCACCTTTTAATCCCTTCCAGGCTACTCTCCTTTAAGGTGATGCCTCCCACATGCAGGGTGGGCCTTCCCATTACCCAAATCCAGAACTATGGTAAACCAGTCATTGGACTAATTTAGAAATCATGCACCCTTCATCCCAGCATCAAAACACCCTATATCCAGCCACCTCTGAAAAGCCACATCTATATGACAGCATGAGACTTCCAGAGAACATCTGTATACAAGTAGGGAATCAGATGATCATTTGTAACATGGGAGACCAGGCAAGGAATGTGAGCACCAGGCTCACCACAGCATGTTGACGCTTATTAGCCTGGCATGCATCCTTCCTCTACTTTGCATTTGGCTTACATATCCACTGTAGCATTTTACCAACTTACACTTAAAAATATTTGTTACCTATGCATGACATGCATTTTTTACATGGGAATTTCTTCAAAAATATTATGGTCTATGGATTCAAGGTATGTCAACTTAGTAAGAACTTTTTCACCAGGAGCATCTATAATGTACAAAGTTCAGTGTCTTGGGCACTGAAAGAGATGGGAAACTATAAGAAAACACTGACTCTTCAGATGGACACTATAATTTATTTCTTTCTGAAAACTACTTCAAATTTGAGTCTTTAATGTACCAGAATTAAAACATGCTCCAGTGCAAGAACTTCCTTTTCAGAGTATGGTACTTCCTGGGCTCTGTAGATACTCTTAGCAACAATATATTTCATTGGAATGCTTATCCCCTTAGGCTTATCCCCTTTTAAAATAGCTTAGCTGTCCACTTGCACAAAGCTTTAAAGTGTTTCCTCATAAAATGACTTATTCTTCCTCCTTCTCCTTAGCTGGATATTATAGAAAAATAGTTATTTGCAAATAAGATCAAAACTCTAACTTTCTTCTAGGTGTATTCCTATATTTAAAAAATATAGGTAGACACGTTTCCCCATTTGATCATGTCCTACTTTTTCAAGTACTGACAAAGCATAGTCATTACAGTATTGTCACTAGGTTCTGAGTAGAAATTATCAAAATATATAGGATATGTAGTTTAAAAGTTCTAAATTTTGAGGTCTGAGGTATTATTTTGGATAAACCAGGGTCTTAATGTTCTTCTATGAAATTTTGGTGTACAGTAAGTTAGACTTTATTTTAAAAATGAACCATTCATAATGGATAGGTAAGTTATTAATATTTTCTTACCAAATATTTAATGACTCTTATAAGGCAGACTATAGGCTATGTGTAAAAGGAAAATAGACAACACATATTAACATTGGAAAATTTAACACAACCTTTATAATCTAAGAAAATCAACATTATAAAAAATTGCTGAGGATATAATAAACAAATTATATAATATGGCAGATATAATTATAAAGTTCTATATACAATTAATAAAAAAAATTACCTTTCAAATGCACATTGAAAACTGTCCCTCTCACACACACATTTATAATTTATCATTTCATGATTTTAGTTACCTGTGGCCAACCAAGACCTGAACATATTAAATGGAAAATTCTTGAAATAAGCAATTCATTAGTTTAAAAAATGTGCTCCATTCTACATAATGATGAAATCTCATGCTATGTAGTTCCCCCTTGCTCAAGACATTCTTTTTCCAGTGTATCCACCTTGTATATACTACTCACTCATGAGTCACTCACTAGCTATCTCAGTTATCAGATCAACTGTCATGGCACTTTGGTGTTATGGTTTGTGTCTGTATGTCCCCCTAAAGCCTCACGCAGTCATGGGGCTGGCTTTTAGAGTTTATGATTGATTGGGTGTGAGTGCTATACCCAACATGGGGTGAATAGTTTGCCTATGTAAGGAAGAGGAAGAGGCTACTCGCCACCACTCCTCCCTTTTTGCTCTTGCTGCTTTTGCTATCTTCTGCCTCCATGAACGGTTGCAATCTGCCATGTGGCACCTTGCCTTGGAGCCAGGTGAGTATGGACTGAAACCTCCACAGACTGTGAGCTAAATAAACCTTCCTTCCTTAAATCTGGGGGTCGGGTATTTTGTCTCAGCAATGAGACAAAAAGTAACTAAAATACCTGGTACTTGTGTTCAAGTTCCCCTTATCCTAATTAATAAAGGCCCCAAAGCACCAAGGTAGTAAAGCTAACTATCTGGATATTCCAGAAAGAAGCTGCAAAGTGCCTCATTTAAGTGAAAGGATCAAAGCACCAGGAAAAAAGGAAACCACACTCACATAACTTTTATTATGAATATAATATTTATAGAAAGTTATGATTGTTCTATTTTATTATTACTGTTGTTAATCTTTTATTGTGCCTAATTTATAAATTAAACTTTATCACATGTATGTACAGAAAAAGACATAGCATGTATGGGGTCCAAAACTATCTACAGTTTCATAGTTTCAGTCAGCCACTGAAGGTCCTGCCATCTATCTTCAATGGATAACTGGAAAACTACAGTAGTCAAAAAAGTGATTTTTCAGTACACAAAGAAGACCTTGGTAATCCAAAGAACAGAAATAACACAAACAGCATTCTTTGCCTAAATAAAATAAAATTAGAAATTAATTTAAAACAATCAAAAGGAAAAAAGATTCATCCTTCTGGAAATTTTCACATGCATAAATTAAATAACTCTTTTGTGAAAACAGAAATACAAAACCTCCCAATTAAATAAGACTCAAGGGATACTTTCTTAATATCAGCAATCACACACACACACATGCACATATTTCTATCTCAAAACTAGCATCTTACATGTTGGAGAATGAACTGAACTTTTTTGCTCAGCTCAAGAACAAGATAAAGGTAACAGTTGTCCCCAGTATTATTGAGTATTATAATGATGGTGATGTTGAAAATGTTAGTCACTGAAATTAATAAATCAGCTATATAATAATAGGAAAGAAAAAGGCAAAAAACTCTATGTGGATGATATGATTAAATGATATGATTAATGATATGATTAAATATCCAGAAATTCAAAGAAATATTTGGAAAAATACAGCAGAGTAACAGAATGCCCTATCTCACTGCTATTCTGCTTCTTTTCCTGGACTTTGTATTTTTAGCTCTCCTGGTTACTAATGTTCAAAATGTTACTGTGCTAACAATAATTTCAACTGCACTTTCATAATCTATTTTCATTTTATATTTTGCAGAAGTCATGAAGATTTTGACTCTGAAAAGTACATCCCAACAAATCTTTTTTTCTGTCCCACTGCCATCACCGTTGTTCACCCTGCTCATGCACCTGACAGACTGCTGCCTGTGTAGTGATGACACTCCTGCTTACTATGTAATTTCCTTAATATAAAGCCTAACTTTGTGGTCTAGTTTCTCCAATAATCCCTTAATTTACCTTTCCAAGTTTACTGCTGCAACTCTTTTCACTATACATTGTTTAGCTGTACCAGATTACTGGGTATCTCTTAGATGTACCCATACTTGCAGCTCAGTATATTTTGGATTACCTATCCTAGACAGTTATTCTATAACAAGAATAATAATGTGTATTCATGTTTAGGCATTGTGTTAAAATACTTTGCTTATGCTGCTTTATCCCACCTTAACACAGATATGGTTTCTTTATCACTTGAAGTCCTAGTATTGTATAACTTGCATTGGCATTTATACTTGTTTTATACTTTAAATTCCTGACTTTGTTTTAACTTCACTTGCTTCATGAGAACAGAAAGTGATCAGTACACATCTCCGTTATCACTTGCAGCATAGTAAGCATTCGATAGATATTTCCTTTACTGAAAAAAGTGTGGCTACCTAGAAGATAAAAATTAAGGCTTTATACTTAATTAAGCACCTCTCTGTGTATAATTAATCCGCTTTTCGTTTCTTGGCTCTATTCCAGCTGAACAGGGACTCTGCCTTATTAGTGCTGTATTTCCGAGGCCTAGAACTATTCCAGGCACATGCTCAACAATTGGAAATAATCCTGTCCTTATCCTTGTAGGAAAATTAATTGGCAATGAATGACGCAAAAGAAGCAGATCAACAATATCGACAAGAGAAGCCAACATTAGCGTCAGATCATCAGTTTCTGATTTACATCCATCATATTCGATAACAGATGGTATTTACCTAGTTTGGTTTACGAATGCAAAAATTTTTTTAAAAATTAATTTCATATTACTGGACCCCCTGAATCCTATTTTTATAATTACAAAAGTCATTAGCTGTGAAAGCAACAAAGGTGTTGGTAGACAGTATCTTCAAGGTCAGGAATAGTCAGAACCTAAAGACTCTCAGGGTATTGCGCATATGATAAATTAATTCCGTATTTATAGATTGCTTACTGACTCTAGATTCTTTATATGTGGTACTATACAGTAATTCCACAACGATTGTCGTCTTTCATTCTGAGGTTCGGGAGGTCATCCTTTCAGTTATTGAAGTGAAAATATTTAGCATAACATCAACCAGCTGTTCTCCCCAGCAGCTTTACTCTGCAGAAAGTAGAGGATTAACAGGAGCTGGACTAAGGTTGGACGTGGACAGTCAAGGCACTCAATGCTGGGCCTTGTGTCTGCTTTTAAGAACCTGGGAGGCTTCATTTCTTCCTTTTCCCCAGATCCTCCAAAAAAGCTTAAATTCTAACTTTGACCGGTTTTGATAAAGGGGAACAGAGAAGCAGGCGTTTTTGCAACGCACCACTTCTAAACACGACACATCAGGTCTGGCTCTAAACCACCTTGTTTTGCTGCTTTTTAATAGAAAATGACTGGCACATAAAAATGAAGACCCCCACAGTCCCAACCCCTGACCACGAAACGCAGCTCTGGGGGTGAGCAACCTACACCGCCCACTCGCAACTCCGGCGGAAGGATGGGAAGACAGTGGAGGGGTCGGGTCTCCCGTGACGAAACCACGCCCCTCACGTTCTCGTCGCTCATTGGCTGCGGCGCAAGGCTGCGGATGGAGGGGCGGGCTTGACGCTGAGAGGCGCCTGTCAGCGCGCAGCTTCTCGGGCGGTGGGCGTGCCCCGCGGGCGGGTGCGCGCGCGTTGGAGGACCGGAAAGGAGGCGGGGCGGCGGCGGCGCGCGCTCCCGG
>NW_004955403.1:31407746-31461984 GCF_000276665.1 Chinchilla lanigera | reverse complement strand
GGGGCGCCCTGGGGGAGTCGTTCCGTAGCCTCCCTCAGCCGTTTCTTCTTTGAAAAATGTGTTATTTTGTAGTCAGCAGCTTGAATAAATCTGTGAGCGCGCAAAAGTAGAATTGGGGAGTGACTCATTTCGCTGTCGCCTGTTTTTGATGTTGAACAATGTTTTTTTTTCATTCTCTGCCACTTTTGTGTTTGTAGCGCTTTCTGCTCCCCTGCCAATCTGCGCTGACATTTCCCAGCGCCCTGTCTCCGACCTTAGCTTATGTCATCTGTCAGAGTCTCCTGGAAGCTAGTCCTCTGACGGCGACTCCCCGCCTGCCTTGCCCCCCACCCGCGCTTTTTTTGTTCTCTGTACCGATTTCCGTTAGATTCTGCTTGAAATTTAAATAGACCCGGGGTGGAGATGAGCCCTGTCAGGGAGCTCACTGGGGTGCTAAAGAGTTTGGTGCATGTGAAACACCGAACAAATGCTACATGTTATCTTGAGCAAGTTTCTTATTCTTCTGAGTCTTAATTTTCTTTGGTTCAAAATGAAATACTGAAATGGCACGCTTATTTTGAAACTTGAGACCATTGTGAAAAATCCTAGCTGCTCTGATGTGTAGTAAGCTCTCAATAATTAAGCAGCTGTCACTGATTTCCGACACCATCTTGTCATAGGTGCCTTTCTTGTACCCATATTTGTTTTGCATCCAGTTTTTTTTAATTTAGTCATCTGTATTTTCCCTTGGATCTTGTTAGTCTGTGAAGGTATATGGAAGTAGCTGAAGACCTTTGATGTTGAATTAGAATGTGTACCCCGTTTTTACACTCAATGTTTCTGTTTACTTGTTTCTTTGTGGAAATGCTATTTCACTTGTGCACACAACTAGAACCAGTCCTTCACTTTTTTTATGTGAATTTCCTATGATGTTATATATAAAAGATGGTAAAATTTTTATCTTTATTTCTAGAAAAAATGTAGAAGACTTCACTGGACCTAGAGAAAGAAGTGATTTGGGATTCATTACATTTGATATAAGTGTGGATATCCTTTAAGAAAATACTGTATTTCATGCTTTTTCTATAGTTTTGTAAGATTCATGTTGTTTAGTGATTTGGGGAACAGGGTGTATGACTATCTCACATTGAATCAACCAAACTTTGGAAATTCCTGTTTATATTTTCATCAGTAATAGTTCCACATTTATTCTTAGAGAAAACTATAGATTCATGAGTCAGTTGTGTGAACGTACTTTAAATTCTTCATGGAAACATTAAATTGAAATCTACACAAGGAAGTTTGAATTTGCTTAGCAAAAACACAAAAACAGATCATTTCGATGAAAGAAGGAAAATATTACCAGAACTGATTGCTTAGAAGGATTTAATATACATCCCAAAGAATCTGTATTTAGGAAGTAGAGAGAAATGTATGTTTAAAAAGTTAATTGCATTTGTAATATTTTGAAAGGCCAGTCTCAAAATAATTATTGTTAAACCATGTTTGATTTTGTCGTTATAATTTTTATAAGAACTTTTATAAGTACAAGTCTTAACAAGGAAAAGAATTACTTCAATGGAAATGATTTAAATGTTTTCTGTTTATCATAAGTTTCCATCTTTTGATGAACTGATCATTTTTGGCTACTTAAATTTTAGGGTCATAGGTTAGTATATAGTGAGTGTTGTTCATTGCCATATTTGTCCAAATAGTACTTGCCTTGCTGTGACCCCGTGATGAAAGGTGGTTATGGGGAGCGAGCAGTCTGAATTTGCATAAAAAAGTAAGTATCTGAACAGTTAAAGCACATCATATGCTGGGAAATTTACCTGTTGTTCTCTGTACTTTCATGAAATTACTTGTAATTTTTCAGAAATAAATTACCAGATGGAGAAGTAGACTAGGAGTAAGTTCTGAAAGTACCTTTTTAGGAACTAGAATATGCCATCAGAAAAGTCTTACCCTAAACTGTATGTGCATACTTTTAAGTCATGTCATTGAAAAAAATTAAGAGCTCATATTTAGTGTAAAAGAACTATTGTCTTGCCTGCCATAATTATATATTAATCTCACTATTTGTAGTTTATTCGTATTTTCTTCATGCTACTAATACTTGAAATTGTATGTGTTCTTTCAAAGAACTGTTTTAGACATCTCAATTCTAAATGAGTGATTCTTAAGGACTATATATATTTAAAAGTGTAATGTAATAAACTTGTTGCTATTAGCATGTAAATCTACATAATAAAATGACAGCACTTTACATATAATATTTAATAAATCTAAATACCAGTTCAACTTATTTCTCTAGTGGCATCAGTCTTATAGTTAATTCCAGAATGCCCTGTACTCTATGCACTTCATGCATGGAGATGTTTTGATCTTTACTTGCATGTAAACAAAACAGCTTTTACAATTTATACTTGGTTAATTACTTGAACTAGTTCATGTTTGCGTACTATTAAATTTTAATATTACTGATTGGTAATATTTAGAGCTCCATTAGAATGATATATGCTTGAATATTAAATCCTTTTTCTTTTGGTGAAAGGTGGTTATGGTTTTAGATTAGATTTTGGTTTTCTTTTTTTTTTTTTATTAAAATATATCAGCTTATAATCTGCATGAATAGTGGTGGATGCTGTTTTTTCACTTTGGAATGTGCTGGATTTTTCAATGTATTTATATTTTGTATCTGTTCTATTAAATAGTGGTTCAGTGTGCTTCTGGACTATCTCTCCATTGATGTGGATAATTAATCTAAAAATAACTGAGATCTATTTGACAGATGTGTGCTTCTTTATAATTTATATATTCCTTAATTTGTGTACATCTAGAGAATATATTTGATTGGAATGTTAAGCAGTTGTTTCTTTATTTATCAGCAGAATATTCAACAAAAAATAATGTAAGTACATATATTTAAGCATATTTTAATAGTTATTTAAGATGTTATTCTTTGTAAGTATCAACATTACATAGTCAAAAAATCTGTCCTACGCTGCTCAGTAAGAAAATCACAGTCTTTTTTCCCATTCTGCTACCCTCCCTTGAAACCCTCTTTGGGAAAAAAAGAAAAAAAAAACCCTTATATTAAGTACAGTTACAGATTCCCACATAATGAATGTGATCATTGTGTATACCTAAAATGTACCAGTAAACTTAATTAAGGAAAAAAAGATCACAATCTTATGCAGAGGTGGCCCTGTTAAGAAAATTTTATCTCCTTTGGTAGGCTCTCTTGTTTTTTTCTGTGTTTAATACTTCTGTAGCATTGTGGTTTCCAGAATAATATATATGCAAAGTAACCCACAAGTGTAGTATATAAGGAAAACAATTTAGAGCTTCTATTACTGTATTTTTTCAATTTAAAATTAAAAAGGAAAGAACTTAAGCTTTACCAGTAGTTTATAGATGAATACATTAATACCTACGTTTAATTATTAGATGGTGAGTGCCTTCTGTGACATGCAGATAATTGTGAAGAAGAGAAATTCTATAAAGCCTACAGGTTGACTCTATTGCCTAACATTTATTCATTCATTTACATTTGCAAAATATGGTAGTATATACAGTCATTATGTAGATGGATTATTTTGACTTGTTTTAAGTAATACAAAAATGGAAGATAGACTTCAAAGATTCCTGCAAAGAAATTACAGATTGAAGATAATGCTAATAGTACTTTCAAGCACATGTAAGCATAAGAAAGCACATAAGAAAATGATAGATTGGAGACTTCTTGTTTCCAGCTGCTAAGTTATGTTACAAAACTATAAAAACAAATAACCTAGTCTAATAAGTTGGATGAGAAAATTCAGCATTGATCAAGACTTTGAATTTAAAATTCATATTCACTATTGATACTTTACAAATATAGTACATGTTCACTGTAATATATGTACTTTATAAACAAAGATGGATATTTTGAGAGTTTGTGTTCAAATAATTTGTGATCAAAAATTCTTGGAATATACTTCCAGTGGTAAGGCCAGGAAAGATACTACTGAACTCTGTTTCCTATGGAATGAGGAAGTATTATTGCTTCTCAGCTAAATATTCTTTAAGCTAAAGTACTCTTTTTGTACAGTTATGACTTAAAAGCTACTTGTTAATGTAATTGAATCAACGAAACTTGAGGCCTGTATTAACGCTCATTACAAAACTATGCAATCATTTCAAAAGATTATTAAAAATTTTTGAATCACTACAGATTATTTTAAAAAGCGACAGATTTATACGATCTGAAGGGAAATCAGAGTTGCATATGATTTTATTTATGTATTTATTTTTTGCGTGTGATTTTAGAGTCCATTTTAGTACCAAATATTTTTCTTCTTGGAAAGTAGTTCACGTTTCACTATCTTGGTAGTCCTTAGTCGGATTTCTACAACTACTGTCTCTGCTTATTGAGAAATACTGTGTTTTAGAATTGTGTCATATTCTCAAGTCCAAGAGCTTGAGCTGGTCTTTTAAGTTATGAATTGCACTTTGTATGTTTTATAATTAAAAGCCGTTAAATTGTAAGATTAACCTACTAAAACAATTAGGTTGTGGTTGAAAGCTGTTAGTCAAGTAGGACTGAGAGCTTTTGCTATAGGCAGAGTACCTTATATATTGTGACATTTATATAGGATGTTTAGATTCTCTTTTAGTCTTGGTATTGAAGGTATAAAGTGATAGATTTAAAATATGAAACTGAAAAGTGTGGATTTAACATGTTGTTTATAGGTTGTGTTACCAAAACTACTGTGTCATCAATGTATTTGTAATTAAGGGTGGGTCTGTGTTTATTTGAATGATTTTAAAAGGCTAACACAATCAGTTTTATGCATATATTAGAAATTTATTAGAAGTAACACAATCAATTTTATGCACTCAATTAAACATTGATTTGGAACATAAATTTTGTGCCAGGTATGTTGTTAGGCACTAGAAATACTGTGATATGTAAGATTTTTATCCCAGCTCTTCAGGATAGGCAAAACATGAAAAGAAACAAACAGAAAAAGTTGTTCTTGAAGGAAAGAGTAACAGCTACAGATGAAAATATTATTCTACTGGTTTCAACAAATTACTGACATAAATACCAGTTTTACAATGAGTATATCTAATTGTATTTATAATTCTGGTTTACCCTGGTATAACTAGTAAGTTAATACTAATTTGGCATTTGACATGTTATTGCTTTGGTGAAAATAAATATACATAAAAACCATTTAATTTCAACATATTTGATTCTGAGCTCTTCAGTCTTAATAATTATGTGTAGTGTTAGGAAAAAGCTATAAGATGTAGGTTTAAAACGTCTTTTAGAAATAACTACTCCACATTTCAGTAGCGCATTCACTGAGAAAGCTAAAAAGATAACTCGGTAAAAACAATTCTTTGAGACCTAGTAGCAATCACAAATGTGTTTTCTACTTCATAACCCTAGCTTTCAAAATTAAATTTACTTGAAATATCTTGGAATATAGTGGCTTTAAAGAATTGTCTGATGTAGAATTTTGGCATGATAAGACGATGCATGTGAGATTTTAATGTAAAGGGGAAAAAATCGTTATTTTTTTAGTAATTTCTTGATAATGTGAAATCTTAAAAGATTCATGAGCCCTATTCTAGCGTAATCTGGCAGCAGTAAGCCTGTATTAACCGTGATGAATTCGGACTGGCTCATTTATGTTTTCCCAGCACCACCTAAAGTTCCCTCTGAGATAGAAGGTATTAGAAGTTTTGCAGGGAAAAGGAACTTAAAAGAATACTTCCCTGTTACGGATTCTAATTCCTCTGCTCCTCCAAGAGTCTCATGTTTTGGAGCACATATAGATGTAAAACCTTCTGGTAAGTTATGAGGACTCTGTGTAATAGAATTGACCTGCAGCAAGAAAAATGCTCTTTTACCTTTATCTCTTTCTTTGCCTTGTGTAATAGAGTTCACCTAATAAAAGTAATAATTGCCTTTAGGGAAATACTTTTCTCTCCAAGAAAAACCTTGTTCACTGTCCATTACTTGCTATCATTTTGTACACAACAAGATGTTAGTAAATTATTATAGTTATATTTACTCATGTGAAACTTTCTGCTTAGTAATATTTTAATTTGAAGTGATAAGATGCTGTTTCTGATGAGTTATCTAATTTTCATTGTAATGTAGGCCCTGAACCAAGTTGTCCTTTGGGACAAGATTGTTCTGAGAGGTGATAATCCGAGGCTGCTGTTGAAAGACATGAAAACAAAATACTTCTTCTTTGATGATGGAAATGGTCTCAAGTGAGCATTCTTTGTTGTCTTCTACATTTAATAAGAGGTGAAAGGAAGAGAAAGATGTGTTCAAAGAAAAATAGCACGAGTTTAAAAGGCAAATTAGATGAGAAGTATTTACATAGACCTGGGCTTGAAGATTGTAAAGAAACACAAATTGGGATCTAAAATAAGTACGGTAATTAGTTATTTTTCAGTGTGTGAAATATAATAGCCAAAATAATAAGGCCTACAGCTGCTGTGTGTCTTGGGTCTTGGGCTTTCTGATAAGTGACGAGGTTGTGACTGGCAGAACTCATCTTTCTGAACATGAATCTGAAATCTGAATGAAAAAGCAGTGAATTGGGTCTAGGAGTTATACTGAGGTTGGTTCTTTCCTTAACTTTCAATTTATTTTTTACAAAATGGGAAAAATGGAAGGATTGATCTCTTAGGGAATTGTTACCTCTTAATGTTGTGTGTGTATGAGAATTTTAGAAGAGACCCGTTTTGACCAGACCAAACCTCTGTTACCACATGAAAATTTCAAGATAAATTTTGATGTGTTTAGGGTTTGCACCTCTAAATGACAGAATTACGTTTCATGTTATTGTTTCTGATTCCTAGTACAAGTCTGTTCACTGTGCATTACATGTGTAAACTTCTTGGTTCATAGTTCTATTAACTACAACTGTGAGTTTAGGTGGTCATTAAGAGATGCTGTGAACAAATGCTGGTGTCTTCAGCACTCTCCTTGGAGTTTAGATAACATGAGAATATAGTTCTTCTTGCAGACTAGCATTCCTATTAGGAATAGCTAGTTACAAATACAATATTTGATGCCTCATTGCTTGATTTAAAATTCTTTTATTGAAGTAGAAGTGTTTCTGCTGACTTCTGTTTATTCTGTCTCTCTATAGGGGAAACAGGAATGTCACTTTGACTCTATCTTGGAACGTTGTACCAAATGCTGGAATTCTACCTCTCGTGACAGGATCTGGACATGTATCTGTCCCATTTCCAGATACATATGAAATAACAAAGAGCTATTAAATTATTCTGAACTTGAAACAGCATATTTTTATACTTAATGAATTATATATCATTTGTCTCTATCTTCCCTTGCTTCTTTTTCTTTCTTTTTTTGGGGGGCAGTGTTGTTACTTTTTTTGGTGTAAGAATGTCAGAGACACATTTGAAGGAAAGGGTTAAACAGTTTTACAGACAGCAGTGACAGAGTCACCAGAGCTGAGTATTATAAAAATAAGACAAATACATAAAAGGGATTTGTAAAAAAGAGTATGGATTTCAAGTATTCACTGTATTTCCATTTTCTTTATGGAAGATAAAATGAGCATGAGGGTTATTAAAAACTTTCAGGTGCCTGTAGAGTCATAAGAACTCTGAATTTTATGATTTGTATTCATGAAAGCTCATGTTGGGTGTGACTTAGATACAGACATTCTTTTGTATCTTTTAGAGTATGATAGCTTACAGGAAAAATTAGTACAGTTATTCCTTATAAGTCTGGTTTACAAAACGCCAAAAGAGATAGAATTTTATTTCATTTGTCTTAAGAATACCCACAAAGTTTGTTTTTCTTAAATGACTAGCAGCTTTCTGTGCTTAAAGAATGAATACCTCTTTATATGCTGTAAGTCGTTCACACTCATGTTAAAATCTCAAGTCAAACAAATGTGTGTCTTTCAATGCTTTTACTAAAAAACTTTCTTTGTATATCTTTGTATAACTTTAGCATTGCCATTGAACATTGAAAGTGTTTGCATGGTTTACCGTCTGATTTGAGCTTGTGCTTGTAAGCATGCCAAGTGCCACTAAGTGGCAATCATTTACAGCTCCCTCTAGGTCCGCATTTTAATAATTTTTGAGGTAGTAATAATTGTATTGTGGTTTTCCATTTACAAAGCTCTCTCATGTATTTTGGGTTATGTTGTGCTCAGTAATTAGTGAGGTAAATAGTGCCAATGTGAGCTCATTGCTGATAAAAAAATCTAAAACCCAGTTTATTGAATTGCTCCAAAGTAAGTAACTAAGAAGGAATGCAGTTAAAATTTGAATGAAAAGCTTCTAATTGTCTAAGCTTATTCTTTACCTTTTACCTCAGTTTATTGATTAATTACAGTTTCCTTACAATTTTCATAATGTTTTCTTGTTCCCTGGACACCTGTCACTTCTCGAAGTGATTTCTTACCTATACAGAAGTGACTAATTTTAAAGCCACCACCAGCTCAGTTAGCAGTAGCATCTCATTTACTTCATATATTAGTTTTACTTACATTAAAGTATAAAGAAAATTTAAATGTATGTAAAAGTAATATGAGGTTAACACGTAATATTTGATTGGCTATGTGATATTTCTTACAACTTTTTTCTTTAGTGGGCAAATAAGCACCTCAAAGATTGCAACTGTGGGTACCCTTAAAAGGAAGACCAAACACTGTAGTTACACTGTCAGCAGCAATGAAAAGGGCTAAAATTTTATAAAAAGTTCAAATTGACTAGTATTTGTTTTATTTACCTCATATGAAATACATCATTATTTAGTTACGTTCATTTAAGAACTGTTGTATGTAGTTGTATGATTCATGTAAAAATGTGCATATGAATTTCTCAAACTGGCAAAAAAGTCAGAGGTATAGCATTAGGAATAATAGACTGAGTTTGGCTGCCCAGCTTTTTGATTAAACTTTATGATCTTTGTTTCTCTATCTGTAAGATGACAGAATTAGACAGGTTAACTTAAGTGGTGATCCTTTTAAACCACACAATTTTGTAAGATTTATCGGTTCAGCAAAGAGATTGAACAAAAAAGCACCTTAGTGATATAAAGATAGGAGTATGATTGAAGGACTAATGCACAATTCATACTGACCTGACTTTATTTGTTACATT
The DNA here is from genome assembly GCF_000276665.1 of Chinchilla lanigera. Classification (NCBI taxonomy): domain Eukaryota; kingdom Metazoa; phylum Chordata; class Mammalia; order Rodentia; family Chinchillidae; genus Chinchilla; species Chinchilla lanigera. The sequence continues at coordinate 31,452,849 of NW_004955403.1, read as the reverse complement.
TTACTTCATTTACTTTGTTACATTTAACTTCATTTACTTTGTACAAACACTGGATATGTAAACTTAAAATCTATAGGTGTCATAGCTTACAAAAATGGGGTATGTTCTCATTAAGAAATTTATGATAAGCCAGCAGTTTTAATCAGACCTGAGTTCCAGTTTAACAGTTCATTATGGTAAGTGGATCTGTTAGTCTAGAGATTAATGTTGATATTTAAATTGTAGTTTGTTTATTTGGCAAGACCATATTTTTAGAGTTGGGTGAGAAAGAGAAGTAGGAAGGGCCAGTTAGCACAGTGTGGATAAAAGTTTTCATTTTTACTTAAGGGAAACTGCTCAGGATAAGTGCTTCGTCATAAGAATAAGGAACCTGTGTCTCAGGAAATCATTTTTGGTGTGTGTAGCTTTATTAGTCTACCATAATGCTACATTTTGAAAAATTGACCATATTCTTAGTTGTAAAGAAGTCTCACTAAATCTCTACAAAGATACAAGGCTTCAGACTAATCACACACTCAACATGACCAGAAATGTCTGAGCCCAGAGATGATTCTGAAAAGAGAATAATTGCAAGACACTTAGTAAATACAGTTAGAAATGAGTTCATTTTAATGCATAGTGCCAACATATCCTTTTCTGTAGCAGTTTAACCTAGGCAAGAGCTAAATCAGCATCCTTTATTCCTGTAATTGATTATATTTTAGTTTCTGCTGAAAGGAAAACAAAAAGCTTCAGAAATTCCCAAGGGTAAAATAGAAAAACAGATACTTTGATTTTTCTGAATGAGTTTGCTTTGGTAGGTTTCGACAGCCAGTTAACCTTAGAAATGGGCTATAAGAATCTAAAGCTTTGAATTTTGGAGCTATAGGTTAATGGAGGACTTTTAAAAAATACTTCAATCAACAGGTACTACCCTTAGGGAAGGGGGAACCATAAACTGTGGACTTTGGTTGCAGCCACACACTTACCCTTTTCAGAAACTTTCCTTTCTCTTAACAGAGGGCTTCTGTACATTACATGAGACTGCCAGAAGTTTAGAGACCACTTTCAAAAAGTTATGTGTTTTTGATGTAATTTGATAAGTTGTTTACTTCAAAAGTACAGATTCACGAGAAACATTCATGAGAATATTGACTATAAGGATTTTCTTAGTTGCAATATTCAGCATTTTTCTAATGAAAATGAATTTTGTTTACAAGTAAAAGGCTTTCAAATTTAAGATTTTTATGTGAACTGCTGATCAAAAAGTAAAAGGAAGAAACCAAGTCTAGTTAGGTGTGCAAGCCTACAATCTCAGCATTGGCGAGGCTGAGTCAGGAGGATCACTTAAATATGAGGCTAGCCTGAGTGACACAGTGAACTCAATGCCAACCTGAGCTACAAAGTGAGACCTTCCCCCCCGCAAAAAAAAAAAAAAAAAAAAACCAGAAAGTCTTGTTTTGTTTTTTGGGAGGCTGAAGGAGGGGGAAAGGTTAATTATGCTTAAAGTATCCAGATACTGTACTCCTAGACTGTAAGCCCTTTTAAGGGCCGGCTGTCAGATTTATCTTTGTATCTTCCCCAGCACCTAGCATAGTGCCTTGCACATGATAGGTACCCAGTAAATGACGATGAAGTCACTGTTTCTAATGTGACTAAACCATGGGGAATCTGTAACTACTACTCCATTTTGTAAAGTACTGCTTTTTCAGTATTGAGCTCTTGGTGGTATTAGCTCTGACTTCCTTTTTCCCTTCAAATTCAGTTGGGCTGTCCAGTAAAGGTAAATGGTACTCTTGTTCCAGGTGCTGTAACTTTTGTCCGAAGGAGAAAGCTAAGTGATAGCTGTTCCAGATATGATTGATGTGTACATTTATTTGCTTAAAACTGGAAAGTTCTGCTGGACCTGACCACCGCCCTCAACAAAACAAAACAGAACCCACCACTCAAGATGCTTGTTAAAGTGTAACTCTAGAAGAAAGGGATAAAATAAGCACTTGACTGTTTGAAAGCCCAGTTGCTTGCCGCTGGTCTTGGGCACATCAGCTCTGACTTGGCTTAGTGTTGGCACACATCTGGGTTATCTGGCTGCACTGACCTTACTGGTTGTCTTACTCTTATCTTATTCTTCCTGCGTCTCAGGAATTTCTCAGAAGGCACATTTGCCAGTGAATTGAACCAGAACAAAAATCTTGGGAACCGTAGAAAAACGATGTTCGAGGGTAAACACTTAACCCAAGTTTTTTCTGTCAAGGGTTTTAAGAGGTCAGCTAGATTCTGGTTTTGTTTCCTTAAAGTATGGGGAATCCTATGCCTTCCCTTTAGCCCTTAAATCTTCCCCTTGTCCTTTTACCCCTAGATGAAGTATTAAAGCAAGAATTCTGATTTCAGTCGACAGTTGCTTCATGAGTTAGTACTGCAGGGTTTTCATGTGTGTAAACACATCCTATTTGTCCATCTGTGAGTCTAGTTGGACATGGGCATCTGGGAATTGCAAAGTAGCGGAGCTAATGATAGAAGTATGTATTTGAAGCAAAAGCGTCTCTGAGCCTTCTAAAGGCTGTCATTTCTGTGCCACTGTGCTCCCTTTCTTTGAGACTTGAAAGTCTGTAACCTCTGTGGTAAAAGAATTAGTGCAGAGCGGTAAGGAATCTGTTGACTGAGGGGAGGAGAGTTCTGAGGTGAGGTGTGCCGCGAAGGCTGAAGCAGCCAGTTTAAAGGGCATAGGATGGTGAGAAGTCTTCCCAAGGTTGTGTGGGCACCTCCCAGCTTTGTAAAGTCTGGGGGCTTGTCCTGAGAGACACTAGGAGAAATACAGCTAGAAAGGAACCAGGAACATTGTAATTTTAATATCAGACTTAAGAAAAACTGCAGCTTTAGCACACAAAGGTACCTAAGGTTATAATGCCCTTTTCTAGGAAACTCCAAAAACATTGGCAAAGGTTTTAAAGATTCTATACCTGTAAATTGGGTGCTTTGGCTTTCCTCCTGAGTGTACTTTTTTCTGCCTAATAAACCTCTATGCCTCATAACAAATCTTAAGTTGTTTCTGTGATGATAGTCAAGGAACCTGCAACCTACCCCATGGATGGGGTGATGTCAGGTCCCCATCTCTCAGGGGTCCTTGGATTGCATTCAGTCCACTGCTGCAGTTTCTGTGGCAGCTGTAAGAATCCTATAAATTCTTAATCCTGTATGCAGAGACAAACCAGGCTTGTTAATCGGGTTGGATCGTACTTTTATTAAAAGAGTTTACAAGTGGATTTTATAAGGAGAAATACTGCTGCTTGAGCATTTGAAAGCCCAGTTAAATATTCCATACTGTAATAGGCAGCATCACACTTGCATTAGTTTAAGAAAACAAAAATTTATTTCTGCAAAAATAAGCCAGTGTAGTGGTTCAGGCAACTTTCCACATGTGTGACTGCAGGCCCAGGTGCCTTGCAGCTTGTGACCATCCCAAGGTTTACAGGCTCCTGCCCTCAAGTTGCATGGTGGAGGTTGGAAGGAAAGAGCAGGCTCACCTGCTTGATTACATCACTCATTCTGAGGGCGAGAATGAACTGCACAATCCTGTGTGATTTAAGGGGCACCTAGGAAATAGTCACTTCTCAGAAACAACCCTATGTTAGAAGCATGAGTCTTGCATAGATAGTCATAGTATCACGTTTATGCTCACTTGGGTTAAACTGACCAGCTCTCTGCAGTACCTCAGCAGGGAGTGACCACTTGATCATCATGATCATTGTAAATATTTTTTTCTTCATCTTGTCTGTAGCACAAACACTAAGGATTTTCTGAAGGTAAAAGTAATAGGTTTTACAGGTTAAGGCGCTAACATTTGAAAGTTAACTTTGAGAACTAAACTTTCTAACCTCATACACATCATCGAGAATTTTTTTCCCCATTTATAGTATGTTCTGTCACTGCAATTCAATATGCAAAGGGTTTCATACTAAACACTGCTCAAAGTGTTTGTCCAGCTTCAATCTAGAGTTGCCAATGATATATGTTTGTAGTTGGAAGAGATACCTAGAGTGAAATGTTAGGCACAGGTAATTTTTAACATTTTAAGACTCATCAAAACTGCTGGGATCACCACAGCTTTGCATAAGCAGAAATGAAATTTAACTAAAAGTGTGCTGCCATATCACACAGTACCCTAGTCACTGTTAACTTCCTCAGTATCCTAAAACTTGCCTAGCAAATTCCTGCTGCAAGGTTTTTGGACTGGCTTCCTCTTAATGCAACATTGCTTCCTGACTGTAGCATTATTTGTTATAGTTCCTGTTGCTACCTAAGATTTTATACATTCATTATATGCATAAGTTCATTGACAGTTTAATAATAGGAATGCCTGTGTTTCTTGTTTCCTTAAAAGAATTTGTTGAGCAAATTGAATTAATACAAAGCAAGAAAATGGTTGTGTCATTAATGAATTTTATTTATAGTCAACCCTAGGTATTCTTGAGAGACTAGTTCCTGAGCACTTACTACAGATAACAAATCTGAGAATGCTCAAGTCCTTCATATAAAATGGTGCAATGTTTGCATATAACCTGTGCATATACTCAGATTTTAAATAATAGATTATTTTTAATGCATAATGAAGTGTAAATGCTACGTAAAGGATTGTTACTTAAGCCAGGCATAGTGGTGCATGTCTGTAATCCCAGCATTCAGGAGGCTGAGGCAAGAGGATTGCTGCAGGTTTGAGGCTAGCCTGGGCTATATAGCAAAAGTCTGTCAAAACAAACAAAACCAGACAAACTCCTAAAGAATTGTTATTTAGAGTAGAATAACAACATATGTATGTGTTTAGTACAGATGCAGCCATTGTAGGTCTAACAGTATAGCCCAGGTCAGCTACAATGTAACTTCTTTTCAAGTATTTTTTAACTGCACTTGGTTGGATCAGCAGATGCAGAATCTATAGAGATGATAGGCTGTCTATATTGGTTTATGCAGGTGTTTTGTGTAAGCATTTTAGAACATTCCATAATTTTCTGAGAATAAAAGAATTGATTTTTACTATCAACTTTTGGTACTATAGTGATAATGGTAGGAAGAGAACATAATTTATATAAGAAAAGGATTAGACAGGGCAGTCATAAATGCTTATGAGTTTGTCTTTTGCTTTATTACATTTCTAATGGGTAAATGGAAATATAGAAAGGTTCATGAGTTATTTGTAATAGTTTAATTGATTATAAATAAGCACTCCTGTAGCTACTACCCAAATCAATAATTAGAACAGTGGAGCAATACCACAAGCCTCCCTCCCTTCACATACCTCCTCTGCATTGTCTGCCTTTGTGGGGGTGATTTTCTTGCTTTCCTTAAACATGTTCAGCCTGTGCTGCATCACTTCCCTTGTTTTTGCCGCCTTATGAACAGCTGGAACAGGTTGGTGGCTTATGAAAACAAGCACATATTTTATCAGTGATGGCTGATGGTTCAATTCTCTTCATTCTAGAATTCAGGTAGAAAGACGTTCCTTTTCAAACACAAAAGACCAGGAGATTTGATGGAAACTGCCGGAGCCTCTGCTTGTGACAAGCAGCATGTCTGCCCATTTAATTGGCTCAAACATGTCACATAGCAAAACCAAAGCCATGCAGAAACAGTACAAGTCAAAGGACACTTTGTAACCTTAAAGGGAAAGAGGAGAGGATTCTTGGGAGGGTGATAAAATCCATCACACATTTCCTGGCAGTATAGTTTAGTTTTTCTTGGTGTTGACATAAGTGGAAATGAGTTTTTTGTCTTTTGCTATTTTGGCTGAGCATTAAATTTAAAAGGTTCTTTTTGTTTTTGCATAAAGCTATAATTTGTTCTTTTTTTCATTGTGTATTATCCATTGTTACATAGTTATCCATGGGAGGTATAATTTATCAGTCTATTGATAGACTTACTGTGTATGTTCTTGTGTAAATGATCGGGTATGTGTGTTTTCAATATTTCTCAAGGAAAGAGATCTTCAGCTCTTTGCTTGCATAGTAAATATATATTTATATGTATATATAGAACTATTACACATTGGCAATTTTGTCTAAAAAATAAAGAATATGATATTTGGTGTAAATATTAACACTGTAAGCTGCAAATCTGTTACACTGATTTTTTTGCATTACACTTAAAAAATGTACATAAATGTTTCCAGAGAAACTTAAATACCATAGTGATTGGATACTCAAAAATGTTCATTTTCAAAGAGCCATTTCTAATGTTTAAAAGTTTTACTATCTCTTTCAAATCATATTTACATTCCTATTCATCAACAAAATTTTATCCTAATGGGTAGTAGTATAGAAAGTACTGTTTTCAAGTCTTTTATTTGATATCTGTACCATGCTTCTTGACAGCAAAAACATGTATGTAAATCAGAATTACCTCTTAAAATTTTCTGTCAGCCCAGTGTTTGAAGTGTTTAAAATATACCTTGGAGTAAGTTATTTCTGTGACTTTAAAGTACATAATTGGACAAAATAGTGAGTACATGAGAAATCCTGGTAACTGCTAAATGTAACTTCGTGAAATAGAATTAGGAATAGGAGGCTAATTTACAGTGCCTTTATTAAGGGAATTGTCAAATTCTCTTTTTTCCCCATAGGAGAAATAATGGTAAGTTTGAATGAGGTATGCAGGGTGATTGTGAAAGAGAAGACAGAAGGTCATCAAGCTTAGGTACATTGTAAACCACATCAGCTGAGAAGAAAGAGCACAAGTGAAGCAGAACTGATTCCATAAAGCAGTCTGTTCCCATGTGCAAAGCTTTGTGGTCCACCTAACTGAAGAGCATTGCTCTCTGTACAGTTTAGATTGGACATTTCTAAATTGGATGAAAGTCATAACACCCTCTTCATATTGCCAAACTCCAAGGTGGCTGTTCCGCCTGTGAGTTCTCCTTGCTTACATTTGGGTTTGCAGATTTTAGTTTTTGTTAAACTAGTGAATATTCAGCCATTTCTTTTCATTTCAATTTACATTTCCCTGATTACTAAAATGTATGTTTATTGCTTGTTTTGTATATTTTTATGAAGTACTTGTTCAAATCTTGCCATTTTTTTTCTGTCCACCTTACTGAAAAACTTAATTACTGAAAAAAATTACAAGCATTGCACTCTTGCTTACTTGTTCAGTCTTTTCATGTTGCCTTTTCAGAGGTCATTATTAATATAAATAGTTTTTACCTGGTGTGTAGTGTTTTAACTATTCTCTCAGCTCAGGTAGTACTATGTAACAGAAAAGATGTCTGCTTTTAAGTCTCAAGTATCAGAGTTTGAAGTTTGGTACTGCCACTGTGTAGGCATATGAACCTGAGTACATTGTATTCAACTTCATAACAGAAAATAACTTCCCTTAAAATGGAAAAAGAACCAAACCAATACCATGTTGTACTCAGGCACCATCTTAGAGCTTAAGTTTCTGTTTCCTTAAGTTTATTTCCTATAAATGTTCTCATAGTTACATAACCCATTACCACCCTATGCTTTGTTATAAGACTGCTCATTCCCTACATAAAATGTAAAACATCTTTGTTCCTTTGTCTCAAGCTAAGCCCATCCTCTGTAGGAGTGTTTCTGTAGCTGCACTAAATCATTTATTTTTTTTTTAAAAAAACCTAATGACTGCCCTGGAATCAGAACTAGACTCAGAACTAGAACTGTATAAATATTCTCCCTTCCTGCCCTCGGGGTCAGTGCTCAGTCATATACTAGGTGCTCACTGCTGGCTAATAAACTTGCTTGTCTCTGCATCTGGCCTCTGCGTGTGACTCAAATAAGTGCATTTGCCATGACATTTGGAGGCCCCAGCAAGATCCCTGCAGATGGCCCCTCCAGGGAGGCACTGACCTAGATGCCAGATCTATGACATGGAAGGCCCCTGGCACCTCAACTGAGTTCAGCCAGTTGCCCAGACCACAGCTTAGGGAGAGGAATCGAGTGCTACGGAGCAAGACAAGGCTGCCAAGCAGTATTTCATAAGATTTGGTTTAGCTTTTTGTTCATCCTGAAACTTTCTTTGCCCAAACTTTGGATTTGCAAAATTTGTGGACCTGACCTCCACATGTGGTCATTTGTCTTTTGTCTTGACCCATCTGGGTCAGGGTTTGTGAGGCTGTAGGAACTCCATCAGGGATTCTGAAGGCCCATTTGATGAAAAAGAGAAAAAAGTGTCTGGGTTTGTTTCCTGGGACTAGAAATATTCATTTTTCATGTTTGCCTGTGAGTTTTGTTTTGTGTGTGGTTGTTTATGTGGTTCCCTATTCCCCACGCCTGTGATTTTAGGTGTCTGCCACCTCTATCCTTGCTGCCTTTGTGATCTTGAGCGTGAGACTCCTACCCAACCTGCCTGGACCTTTCTTTACTGTCAGTGTGAGTGGAGACCCTGATAAAGATCAGTTGGCAAAAGCTGTCACTGGTGCTGCAGCTGTCTTCAATCTGCTGAATCTGGGACTTCTATGTGGACTTCTTTGGAATGGGCTTGGGAGTAACTGAGGGAGGAGGTAATTTGATCTACAATCCAATTCACGTTGCCAGTATGGGGGCCGCCCCCCCTAAGTGCACTGTGTTAGAGTGCATGACAAAGAACTTTGACCAAAATAAAACCAGGGAGCAAACGTTCAATTGCAAATGTTGTATAAACTGGAATGGCTCTCTTTTGGTACTGGATGGCCAACTGAAGGGACTCTAGACCTCCAGGAGACTATACAAGTTTGGAATGTGGTTACAGGCGAGCCCCAAGCCCATGACCAGTTTCCTTATATTGATTCTTGGTTGCGTGTGGTCTGAGCCTTTCCCCCTTGGATCTGAATGTGTGCATGTGAGTCCCCCAAGTGCATTCTCCTTTTAGAGGGAAAAGACCACTCTAAACAGTCATGACTGGAAGTCCTACCCTGTGCCCTAGAGGAGGAGGATGCCCTTGCTGTCCCCCTATCTCTTGCTGCTCCATTGCCCCATCCAGTGACTCACTGGGCCAGGTGGTATCTATTGCCAGAGATAAGGCCAGACTCCACCTCCTAGGATTCAATGTCTGCAGGTCCTGTGTCCCCTCTTCCTTTCTGCCAGGTGTCAGCACCTGGGAAAGAGAAACAGACACAATCTATAATACTTCATGTCCCTTTTTGTCCTAGTGACCTATATAATTGAAAATTCCAAACCCACGCTCTATCACCCAAGCAGAGAAAGTCTTCATTTCCTCAATAAAAAGAAAACAACTGAGATGGAGAGATTTCCTAGCCTTACTAACAAGAAGCATTCTAGTCGATTAAACTAATACCATCACATAATAAAACCATGTTATAGCCACAAGTTCTCATTTGCAGAAACCTCACAGGACAGTACAAATATCTGGCATTTTTATGTTTGTTAAAACAGCAAATTTTTCTATCCTTTAATGGATATGGGGTGATATGGCCCTTAGCTGACCTGCTTTAAAAATCCAGTTTGCTATAGCAGAGATTTACTGTAGACATTTAAACAATTAACCATATAAAATAATTTGGGTTTAAAAGTAGAACAGAAGTTATAGAGTAAAAGGTGAGGGACAAAATGTCTTTTATCTTTAATTTTCCTAGAAAATTATATAAAGTTTTTTTTATAACAATTCTGCCCTGATTACTGAAGTGGCAAATAAAAGTGAAGTAAATATTTTGTTTTAGGGGCTGGGGATTTAGCTCAGCGGCAAAGCGCTTGCCTGGCAAGCACAAGGTCGTGAGTTCGGTTCCCGGTACTGGAGGGGAAAAAAAAAAAAAAATTTTGTTTTAAAAAGGTGCCCAAGGCCTGACATTTTTGGTTTTGATAGACATGAAGTATTTATCATTTACATGAGTAATGGCACACACACATATTCAAAAGTTCAAAAGTTTTACAATCAAATATAGAAAGGTTTTCACCTCACTTCAGAGTTAGATCGGCAGCCTTTTTTCTTTTTCCCCCAGTACCAGGAACTGAACTCACGACCTCGCGCTTGCCAGGCAGGCGCTGTGCCACTGAGCTGAATCCCCAGCCCTTCACTTCAGGGTTAGAAAGGCTAATGGGATGATCTTGAACCCACCCTCTGGAGTAAAATTGGGCCCTGAGAACTGCAATGTCACTGAGCCTGTGATATACTTAGTAGCCAAATTTCTTGGTTCCGCAGTCTTGTGCCAAGAAACACATGTAACCTCTGGTCTTACATGTGTAACTGAAAAAAGAGTGTCTGTGTGTTCATGTGTGTTTATTGTTCCTAAGAATTAGGCACAAGTCAGAGATAATGGCCTGTGTTGAGAATCTATACTGCAAAACATTGTATATCAAGAACATTTTTCTTTAAAATTATTAAGCATCTTTTCTGCATCATAGACAACATTGGTATTCCTCCTCCCCACGGTGTTTAGTAACTGGCATCAGGCTTCAAGGTAAAAAAAACGGTTGGTAAGTATTTTTCATAGATAAAAAAACTGAAGAAATAATGTGAGTTAAACCAGACCATATTTATGAGAAATCTTTAAGTTGTGAATATTTTCATTCTTCAGTGTCAATTTTTTATAATCTTCAATTACAAAACACCTTATTTATAGGACAAAAAAGTTTGGACCAATTTTCTTCAGGTAAATTTCACTGTGTAAATGTTCAGTTGACCCAAACAGTTAAAATAATCAAAGATTCAAAAAGTATGATTTATCTACTCAAGTAAAAATATTTGTTAATAAGTCAGTTGAAATTTAAAGCTTTGTCCAAGGATTTGGTGCCTTTTAGTCAAGAAAATTCTAATGTCTCCCTGTTCCAACTCGATAATGTACTCCTGGCTGCCGAGACCAAAGAGGTATGCCATTTGGGAACAAAGAAACTTGGGCCTGCTTCAGGACAAAGGGTACTGGGTTCCATAAAAACGAAAAGGCTCAAATTTGTCTATAGTCACTCAAATTCCTTGGGTTTGTACTTAAAGATGGGACTCAAATACAATGAGCAGCCAGAACCCAGGCTATCCAAAACCTTAAGGAGCTAATCTCAGAAAAAGACCTTAGGGAGTCCGGAAACCATAGTGTAGGGCTACCTCTGGATCTTTAGTTTCCCAGCCATTGCTAAGCTCTTCTATGAGGCACTTAAAGGTGAGAATGGTCCTCCATTAGACTGGAGCCCTGAGTGCCAGCTAGCCTTGAACACCCTCAAAGAGGAGCTATTGAGTGCCCTTGCCTTGGCCCTCCCGTATGTCACCAAGCCTTTTCAATTATTTGTACATGAAAAGGAGGGTATGGCTCGGGGTGTCCTGACACAGACTCTGGGACCTTGGTGTCATCCTGTGACATATGTGTCCAAAAAGCTAGACCTAGTGGCAGCAGGTTGGCTTCCCTGCCTATGGGCTATGGCTGCCACTGCTATCCTAGTAAAAGATGCTGAAAAGCTGACCTTGGGACAGACTTTACAGATATATGCCCCTCATGCAGTTAAAACCCTACTTAGGGGTTCTGATGGGAAATGGCTATTGGGAACCCAACTGGCTCAATACCAGGGGCCTTTCTTCAGGATGCGAGGTTAAACATGACAACCATCCAGGCTCTCAAACCAGCCTCATTGCTGCCCACATCCCTGGAGCCACCCAAACATAAGCTCATCAAATCTGTCAAGGTGGTATACTTGGCATGACTGGGCTTCCAGTATTTGCCCCTCCAGAACCCGGATTTGACTCTGTTTTCAGATGACAACAGTATGGTAGTAGATAGGGTCTGGAGGACAGAACCAACCATTGTCATGATAGATCAAACTGTTCAAGCAAAAAGACTTCCCTTTGGTTTATCAGCCCAGAAAGCCAAGTTGATAAGCCTCACCTGGGTCCTGGAACTAGAAGAGAACAAGCAAGTCAACATATGTACCACTCTCCATGTGCTCAGGGCTATTTATAAAAAAAGGGCTCTTGATAGGTAGGGGTAAAGATATCAAAATTCACAAGAACTATTAGGATTGCTACAAGTAGTTTGACTGCCAAAAAGGGTGGCCATCATACACTGCCCCAGCCACCAGAGGGGGGACTCTTTAGAGGCCTGAGACAATCGTGCCTCAGGCACTTAGCAGCAAAACAGGCAGCCAATCTGGAGACCCCTGTCCCCAAGAAAATACTCATGGCACCCTATCTGAAAAGACCTTCCTATTTGGAGACTGAGTTAAAGTGGGCTAAGTTAGAGGGAGCCACTGATAAAGATGGGTGACAGTTGCTGCCAGGAGAGATGGTGTTCTTTCCCTAGTCTTTGGGACATTTTGTAACACAGGACCTACATATCCACACTCATTTAGAAAAAAAGCTGCTATGGTGGAGTCACTTTGCCAATATTTTTATATCCCTAGACTTTGGACATTGTGCTCATCTGTGGTCAAGAGATGTGAACTTTGTGTCCACAACAACCCCCAGGCAGCAGCCTCACTGCTAGCCTGGTGTCAGGCGGTATGGGACCTCCCCCTTTGAGGATGTTGAGAGTGACTTCTCTGAGGTCAAGCCAACAACTAGAAATCAAAAGTACTTGTTAGTCCTGATTTGTACCTACTCGGGTTGGGTGGAGGCCATTCCAACTAGGATGGAAACTTTGAGAGAGGTAACCAAGGTTTTTCTGGAGTTGATCTCCCCCTTATGGACTGTCCATGATGATGAGCCAGCATTCATAGGTACAGTAGTCCAGGAGCTGGCCTCGGCTGTAGGGGTAAAATAAAAACTCCGCATGGCTTACCATCCCCAAAGCTCTGGGCAGGCAGAGGGACAGAACTGCACCATGAAGTCCACTCTGGCTAAGCTCTCCCAGAAGACTGTTGCAATGTGGACTGCTGTGTTGCCTGTGACCCTCTTCCACTCCTGATGTACACCATACTGAGATGGCCTCACACTCTTCAAGGTCATGTTCAGGCGGCCTCCCCTATTGGTGCCCCTGATGAAAGGACTCCAAGAAGTTGGGTCAATCAACCTCCATTGCCAGATAAAGGCACTTAATCTGGTCCTTGAGGAGCTGTGACAGACTGTCCTAGAACATCACCTAAGCCCCTTGCATCCTTTCCAGCCTGGGGCCAAGTTTCAGTCAAGAGCTGGAAGGATGAGCCCCTCCATCCTAGGTGGGGGGGGGTTGTGCATACTAATCACCCCCACTGCTCTTAAAGTTTCAAGGCTTGCTTCATGGATCCATCACTCTCATGTCAAGCAATAGAGTGAAACCAAGCCACCACTGTCCGACAAGCCCACTCTGCCAAGTGCCGAGACAGCGTCCCCACTCCACTGATCAGAATAATTATGCAAAAAGTAGGCTCTGCCAACACCAAGCTAACCATCTGTGTTCCCCTCTTCCTGCTGCTCCTCAGGATTTTGATCAGGTTGGGCACCATGAAACTGGTTTATAAGTTCACAATGACTCGGACTCTGGGGGGAGCGATTCTAAATAAAACTGTTCGGCCAGGAGTGTTGAAACCCCTTGATATTCATTGACCTATGCAAGGGTCAAGGAGTCTTTGCTGTTTTTAATGCCAATAAATCAAAAATCATCAAAGAGACTTTGGCCAAGGGTGTGTGAGTGAATCCCTGGCTCGCTTCTTTACTGACAAGTCTGGCTGGGCTTTTGGTGATCTATATATCCTTCCTTGTAATTGGGCCCTGCCTGGTCAAATGGGTGATAGGGCGAATTCGAGCTGGACTGGACCAGGTACAACTTCTGGTTAGCAGAAAAGCCTGAGTACCAACTTCTGTAGACAGATGCTTTAGGAACACTTCTCCTATTTTGCTAAAAAGGAAAAATGTCCTTGAGGGGGTGATAAAATGCAAAAAAACCAAACTAACACCATGTTGTACTCAGGCACCATCTTAATCAGAGTTTAAATTTCTGTTTCCTTAAATTTATTTCTTGTAAATATTGTCATAGTTACCTAACCCAATACCACCCCATGCTTTGTCAAAAGACTGCCTGTTCCCTACATAAAGTGTCAAACACCTTGTTCCTTTGTCACAAACTAAGCCCATCCTTTGTAGGCGTATTTCTGTAACTGCACTAAATCATATAAAAAAATCCTTAATCACCACCATAGACCCAGAACTAGACCCAGAACTAGAACTGTATAAATATTCTCCCCTCCTGCCCTTCAGGGTTGGTGCTCAGTCACGTACTGGGTGCCCACCGCTGGCTAATAAATTTGTTTGTCTCTGCATCTGGCCTCTGTATGTGACTCAATTAAATAAGGATATTTGCCACAGCACTGCAAACATTATGTTTGATATTACCTGAGTATACATGCCTGACATTATTATATGTGCTTTGTATATATCTAACTTCTTTAATGTTCATAACAACCTTGTAAGATAGGTACGATCATCATTCCCACTTTAGTGAAGGGTATAAAGATAGATTGATAGTAGGACCCATGGTAATGGTAACCAGAGTAGTTATTGGTAAAGCCAGAATTCAAAACTTGGCAGCTTCTCCAGAGGTTGAATCTGCAGTGGATTGACAACTGGTGGTCAACTTATAACCCCCAGCTGAACTGAGTAAGCATGGTGCTGGGTGTGGGAGGCCCACCTGAGGATTGTTGCCAGCAGCATAAGAGGCAGAACTGGAGAAGAAGAAGTGAAGCTGTTGGGAGCCGAGAAATGCTGTTGGAGCTGGTGGAAGCTGTAAGGAGCTGTTGGTTCTGTTGGAGGAGCTCGTCATGCTGGCTTTCCTGATGAACTTGGCTGTTTTCATCCTCCTAAGAGCACTGGACCTTGTTGGCACTGAGAATGGCTTCAGTTCACTTTGGGGGAGCTCTGGTCTTCACTTTGAGCATCACTTTCTGGCTCTGGAGGGGAAGATGGTGCACTGCCAGTCTCCTGGAGAAGCTTGTTGCATTGGCTTTCGTGATGGGAACTCAGCTGTCTTCAGCACTGGAGGAGCTTAGGACTTCACTGTTGCTGAGGATGGCTGTGGTACCTCTCAGGGGAGCTCTGGTTCTTATTTTGAGCATTGCTTCCTGGCTCCAGTGCAGATCCCTCGGCCTGCTAGCACAGATCCTTCATCCTGCTGGCACAAACTTCCTAGATTCCACCACTGAGCTTTGGGCCTTCCCAGCACAGATCCATGAAACAGGCCTGCATGAGATATTGTCATGGGCTCTAGGCCTCCAGTTGGGTTCATCAGAGGAACTGTTATGAGTGCTAGTCTTCAGCTGGACTCATGCAGGACATTTCTGTGGGATCCAGGCCCTCAGCTAGTTTCCTTGGTCTTAGTATGTGGACAGATTTCCTGCCCTCTTTTGTATATCATTCTTTTGTGACCGTTATAAATAATCTCATAAAATATGTGTCTTGTATTATATTGTTCCCCTTGCAATAAGGCCCAAACCAACACAAATGCTTTCATCCAAAATGTACTATTTCCTCAGAAACCTGGACAAATGGTCATCCTTTCCAGCATTGGTGTGAGATGTGTATATGGGAAGGAGCCTTCCACTGTTGGCACAGAGCAGTTGTTGTTTCTTCTTTTATTTTAAAGAGAAAAAAAGAAAATAGAAAACAATGTAACAACAATGAAGACAAAAAATACAAACACGATAAAAATGATACAGGGTTTGAAAACAAGATGATAGAAATTAACAGCAGTTGTTATATTGCATGTTGTTATCTTCCATGAGCTTTCTCGGATTACCAGATGTAAGAATGCAAGACTGATCAAATAATGGAAGACAATAACAAGTAATAAAAAAACATTAGAAATGATACACAACTTCATTAAACAAGATGGTAGGAATTCATCAATTGTTGTTATATTGCATATTGTTGTCTTCAAATTGGTTGTTCTGATTACCAGATATTAGCATGCAAAATTGGTCAAGAGAAAAAAAAATTAAGCATTAACTGTTTCTTTCAATAAACCAATAACAGCAATACACTTATCCCAGCTATCCATATATATATATATGAATTTTACAGAGAAAATAACAAAACAAATGCATAAACAAAACAACATAAAACAATTGGAATGATACAGAATTTCAAAACAAGGTGATAGGAAATTAACAATGGTTATTAAAATACACCAAAAAATGAAAATGATTTTATTCTGGCTGTTACAGGAGGGCAACTTCATTCTGTGGAACAATGTTTCAAAGAAAAGGAAGGAAGCTTCGGATGATACAGAGGCAACTAAACAGGGAGTCGTGAGGTGGACGGACAGGAAGTCTTAAGTGAGGCAAGATGAAGGGCAAAGAGGGTTAGTTCTGGGTGTGCAGGGGAGGCCCCTTGGAGTTACCCGCTCCTTCGGACATACAAAGTTGTTTTGCAATTGTTGATTTTGTCTGGGAGCACAGGGCTCAGAAAATGCTCAACACTGTCACTGGTACTAGGACAGTGATGGTGAACATTCTAGAGAACAAACGCCCAAACTGTAACCCAAAGCTCACTTATTTATCACAAAGTGCTGACACTGCAGGTAAACCTGAATACTGAGGTTTTAGGTTAGAAAAAATAACCCATGCATTAATATCTTTTGTTTTAAATGTAAAACAGCACACGTGCCATAGGTTTGCCACCACTGTACTAGCAGAACTAAGAAAAATGTCAAATCTCTATTGTACAGCAGGCCATGGGTCCAGATAGGGGTACACAAGATAGTCCATCACAAGCCTCACCAGGGGACTAAATCCCCACGAGGAGATGAAGAACATAAGGCAACTGTAGCTCAAATTGTTTAAAATACTCAATTTAAGGATTGGTAATTCACTGACCATCAACTTTTTATACTGAACTATAAATGAATAAATTCAAACACACAAGTATATTTTTTCTACAAGTTCCAAAAAATTACCTCTATTTAAAGTTAGCTGACTGAGGACATAGCCCAGTGGTACAAGTGCCTGCCTGGCAAACTCAAGACCCTGAATTTGATGCCTGGTACCAAAAAACCAAACAAACAAAAATAAAGTCAGTGTATTGCATTATTATCCCTCTCAACTGGCCATTTGTCTAGTTGACAGTTCTAATCCTAGCTAGAAGGCTGAGGAGTGATACCTACTTGACAATTCTTGATAACCAACAGCAAAGCATTTCTATAAGACTGTTAGCAGGTTCTAAATGTTTTCCTTGGTTTACACATCCCTACCAATTAGAAATACATTTCTATTAGGCGATTTAACAATAATTTCAGCTTTTAAAGTGGGAAGAAGGTTGGTTATATTGTTTAAAATCCTTTGTGCATCCCTTAAACATTATTATAGTTCACTGGAAGTTGCAAGGATAGCACAAAGAGATTGTATGAGTATTTCACGGAGTTTTCCCTCATGGTGATATTCTACATAGTTACAGTTTAGTATCAAAACCAGGAAGTGGATGGACATCAGTGCACCACAGACGTTATTCAGGGTTTGTCAGTTTTACATTACTCATGTGTAAATGTTCCTTACGGTGTGTGGCCCTGTGCCAAGACCCCGCTTCAGCCTGGGGTGGGCCGTGGTAGTTTGGACAGCTGCTCCAAACACATCACACTTTCTTGCTTTTGTTTTGTTTCATTTCATTTCGTTTTGTTTTGTATCAAAGCAGGTTGTTCTGAGCTCTGCCTTTAAGATTTCTCCCTTAGAGAATCAAGAAGTGAACTATTGTTCTTACAGTGACCGTTAGAGAATAAATACGTTAAAGTGGGTCTTAACAGACCTTAACAGACCCAGTGGAGGGAGACCACTGTCACTTGTCCCATGAGTCCCCCTGCCCAAATTCTCCTACGGTGCAATGGGTAAGGATGTTTAGGGTAATAAATGGCCGAGAATCCTTGCGCTGAGAGAAAACACCTAGATAAACTATCTTCTGCATTCAGTTTGGGGTAGCAGGTTGCGATAGATTGCTACTGACCCCTGTGACCTACCAAGGGGCTCAAGTTCTGAGCAAAACTCAAAAGTCCGTCCCATTGTTATAATAGGTAATGTCATCCAGAAGATGTCCTTACCATTTCTTTATGTAAGACAATTTTTTGCTGTATTAAGTACCAATTGTGGGGAACATCAGCAAAGTCCTTATAAAATGAGATGAGCTGCATTGCTTGATTGGGATTGCTAATCTAATTCTTCCAAAGATGTCATCTTGCGTTGGTCAGTTTCCTTCCATCAAAAGGTCTCTAAGAGAACCTATGAAAGATGGCAGTTCTGTATCAGGACCTTGTGTCTTTCATGACACATTCACACCATGCAAAACTGCATTAATGCTTCACAAAATAATACTTGGACCATGAGAGTATGCTCATATATTCTTCCATATCATTTAATAAATTGGTGCTCAGTACTTAGTAAATCAATTTCAAGTCCTACTTGCTCAAAAAAAGAAACAGAGCAGTTCAGACTTGTAATAGGAATTGAAAAATTAGGAGCTTAACAAAATTCATAGGAACAGCTATGACTTACTGGCTACATATTATGTAATAGGTGATTTTACAATAACATGATCTTTAATAACATTCTTGGGATTTATTCTTTCAACAAATATTTAAGGCAGGAGGATTGTTGTGAGTTTGAGATCAGCCTGGGCTGCACAGTGAGTTCAAAACCAGCCTGAACTGCTTAGTGACACCCTGTCTCAAAAAGACAAAAGAAAAACAAAAACAAAAACCCAAATATTTATTAGAAGGTTTTCACAAGGGGATGTGAAAGTTACAGAGGGAACCATGTGGGTATCGGGTGGAAGAGAAATCCTGGCTGGAGCAGATCCTGAGGTACGAGAATTCTTGGAGCATTCAGTGGACAGGTTGGAGGTGTGATTCTGGGAGAAAGAAACAGGCTCAGGAAATTGAGCTCAGGGTCAGACTATAATGTATTCTGACCACAACTCTAGCTGACCCTAAGGTCAAAGCTTTTTCCATCACAGACAACAGAGAGGTCACCTACCATGCATCATTCACCAGCCTCTTACTCGCAATATTTGGTAATCCTTAACACTTTCTGGTAAACTAAGTGTCTTGGTTACTTTTCTCATTGTTGAGACAAAATACCTGACACCCAGAGTTAAAGGGGAAGGGTGTATTTATCTCCCATTTTGTAGAAATTTCAGTCCATAATCGGCTGGCTCCAAGGCAGGGTGGTAAAGGAGGCACAGAAGACAACAAAAGCATCAAGGCAGGGAAAAGACAAGCTTCTTTCTGTCCCTTATGTAGTATCCAGTCTACTGGGCTTAGGGCGGTGTCAATCTAACCGGCGGACTGATCCAGCAATCCGCCACCCTTAATCCCAGCATACTTCATCCCAGCATTGCACTATAAGTCAGTCACATACTCTAGATCCAGGTACCTCTGAAAGAAGCCCATGTAAAACTGCATGAGGCTTTGGAAGAACATCTAGATACAAACCTTAACACTATGTCAAGTGTTTCTGGGTAGAAATCATGTAATAAAGGAACCTTTCAATAGAAGAAAGTCACTCAGCCTCTATAAGCTTTACAAAGGTTAACAGAAGAAAGAGGCAGATATAACCAGTGCATTTAAATGATGGTATAGGAGAAACATTGTCTTTATAGATGAAATGTTTTTAATCAAGTGCTGTCTATAAAGTCACCACAGGAAAGTAATTTTCAGCAATACAATTTTTCTATTTTCTTGGTTTCAAAACTTATTTCTTTACAATGAAAAGTATCCAGGAATCATATTTTGAGACATTATATTTCATTTTACTTTCACGAAGTGTGAATTTAGCATGTTAGTCAGCTATGTCCTTGTGAAGAAGTGTAGCAATTCAGGATGTACACTCTGCTGCTTTTCTCTTTTGTTGCTGACTTGTCCTTTGTCGCCCTCTGGTGGTAGAGGCTGGGAAAAACAAGTTGTGTCGCTAGTAAAATTCGAGCACAATCTAATCCTGGCCCTCTTTTTTTTTTTTTTTTTTTTGGTACAGTTTTGCCCTTTAAACTGTAGTTTGCAATGCAACAAAATAAAGAAAAAATATCTAAGGAATGGTTGTGCACTTGTCAACTGTTTTAAAAGATTGTTAAAAGCTTTGAGAATGTCAGGATGATAACAACGTCTAACCTCATAAAATGAAACTATTCTCAAAATGCGATGAAAACATTACAAATTCTTAAGAAATTAACGAGACTACATTACTCTTATCATTTCTGTGTAGAAACTATCAATAAATCCTCTCAAAATGAAACATCTAAATTTAAGAGTCGTTTAAAATGAGATCAAGAGCCCACCAACGGTAAGGAAGAGTGGGATTTTTTCCAGGCGATCAGATTTACAAAGCAGTTGACAGTAATAGGTGGTGTGTGGTCCTGCGACAAACAGTTTTCCATACTTTTTACCTTGATCCACTCTTTGTCATTATATGGAAGGTCTGTTTGTTCTCCAGTCATACAAAGCTCAATTTTGAAAACCCAGCCTGGTAGAGTGCTTGCCTTGACGGCTCCTGCGTTTGGGAATATATACGGACTTTTTCACCTTTTTAGTTTACCCCTTATATATGATGTAGTTCACTGTTTACTTGTTCTGTGTTGAATTAGTTTAACCTTTTTTGTTTGTTTTTAATTTTATTTTTTCATTCATTGACTTAAAAATTAGCATTAACCTTTAAATATTACCATGCACATGCAACAAATTGTTGAATTAATCATTCTATTTAAATATTTATTTCATCAGTACATGCCGAATTTACCTTCATCTTCAGGAGTAGATATGTGTGTACAGTAGACCTTGTTTCTTTTTAATACCCTTCCTACCCACTACCTTCCCTTCTCTCCAAATCCCCTTCCCCATTTTCATTCTTTTTATTATTATTTTTAGTTCATGTTCACGAAGTAAAATGTTCACATTCATTCTGGGCTCTGGGTACCTGCACATGGCACGTCTCCAATCTTCTTCCTCTTCGCTCACTCTCTCCCTTATATTGTGTCTGTTGGGTTCCTCCCCCCTTGCAGAAGGCCCATCCCCCTGTTTTCTCCTATCCGTCTTTTATTTTGTGCCTTGTCCTGTACTTGGCCTTACTCAAATGAGAGATACTGTACAGTATTTAAACGTGTGTGTCTGGTTTATTTCACTCATTATATTTTCCAGGTGCATCCATATTCCCTCTCAAATTTATTCTTTATTTATAGTTGAGTAATATTCCATTATGTGTAGATATCATATTTCCTTTATCCGTTATTCTGTTTATAAATATACAGGCTGCTTCCAGGGTTTAGCTATTAAGAATTCCGTTGCTATAAACATTGGTATGCATGTATTGCTAACACGATGTCTCTCCTACATCTTTTGATCTTATTCCCTTCTGAAAATGATCTATCTCCCTATTTCCTATTACCTATCTTTTATTTTGCTCTTAATTTAAATCTGGGTTTCTCACAGAAGAGAAACAATGTGATATTTAAGCTTGTGGTTCTGATGTGTTTCACTTAATGCTTTTCAAAAAAATGGCTCAGTTCCATCCTTTATGCTAAAGCAGTACTCCTTTATGTGTAAATAACGCGTTTTCTTTATCCATTCATCTGTTGATGGACATATGAGCCACTTTCAAGATTTAGCTATTAAGAGTTATACTGCTGTAAATGTGGCTATACATGTACCTCTGTAACATGATGGTTTAACTCTTTGGGGAAGATATCTAGAAGGAGAATAGGTAGGTTATAGAATTTCTAGTTTTAGTTTCTTAAGAAATCCCCACGCTAATTTTCATAATAGTTGTGTGGCATGTAGATTTTCCCCTAAAGCCTCATACACTGATTAGTTGAGGCTTTTCAGAGCTGCCTGGATCTAGGGTGTATGATACTGGTATTAAGGGAATGTAGTACTAAATCAATCAACTGATGGGTTTAGCATATTCTGGTTGTGGATAAAGGGAAGGCCCACCTTGGGTATGAGTGGTCCCACCCAAAAGGTGTATAACCTACAAGAGATAAAAGGGAAAGGGAGGCTTGCTTTGCTGTGAAGTAGCTGTTCATAATATATTTTGTTTCAGCAGTGCCCATTGTGATTTTACGTTTTTCATTTCTAATTGCATTGATTTGTGTTTTTTGTTGTTGTTGTTAGGTTAGCTAAGGGTTTATCAATTAACTTATTGTTTCAAAGATTAACTCAGATTAATTAATTCTTGCATTTCAGGAGGCTCAATTTTATTATTTATTCTCTGATCTTTATAATATCCTTTCTTGTACCTGCTTTGGGTTTGGATCATTCCTGTTTTTCTAGGATCTTGAGTTGCATAGTTAGGTCATTCATTTGAGCTTACTCTGTATTTGTGAGGTGGGCATTTACAAGTATAAAATTCCCTCTGAGGACTATTTCCATTGTGTCCCAGAAATTCTGCTATGTTGTACTGGCATTATCATTGAGTTCTAGGAACTGTTTTATTTCTTCCTTGTTTTCTTCTGTAACCATTGTTTAGTTATGACTGCACTGTGTAGTTTCCATGCCTCTGCATAATTTCTGTGCTTTTTTATCATTATTTCATTTCATTATCATCTGATAAAATGGATGGTTTAATTTCAAATTTTTTTTACATTTACATAAGGCTGATTTATTGGTTGTTATGTAGTCTATTTTGGAGAAAGTTCCATGAACTGTTGAAAAGAATGTGAATTCTACTATTGTTGAGTGAATACTCTGTAGAAATCTAAGACCATTGGTTGAAGGTTTTGTTCAACTCTGATATTTCATTGTTGAATTTTTTGCCTAGTTGATTTATCTATATAGTGGAATATTGAGGTCCCCCACTATAATTGTATTTCTGTTCATTTTATCTTTTATATCCACTAGTACTTCTTTTATGAAGTTGGGTGCACTATTTCTCAAGGCATATATGTTAATATTTGTTACCTCTTTTTGTTGGGTTATTCCCTTATTGTTTCAATATCTAGTGACCTTCTTTGACTCTTTTCATGAGTTTTGTATTGTAGCCCACTTTGTCTGTGTTGGGGACTGGGCTGTGTAAGGGTTAAGATGCTGACCTAAGCCCCACAGTCCTAAGGCACTTGTTGTCTTGCTTTGAGAATGGAAAATTATGTAGAAAGTGTTTCCTTGCTGTATGGGGAAAATATAACCATAGTGCTCTTAGGACAAGATCACATCACTGAGCACAATAGAAAGAAGGTCAGTTCCCTATTAAGCTAGTCAGCATTCCGGGAATGGAGAAGGGCTTGTTCTCCTTTTAACCTTTTCCACTTTTTCAGGGAGATACTGGGAATCAGACTCAGGACCTTGTACTTGCCAGGCAGGTGCTTGTGCCACTGAGCTATATCCCCGGCCACCTTTTCCACTTTTGAAGCTACACTTGTTCCTTATTTTTCAAAATCTCTTTCAATCATTTCATGAATGATGCATGATCCCATCCTCTGTGCTTCTTGCTGGCTAAAAAGGTGAGTTGACAGTGGAGCTTCCAAGCCTGTTCACTGGAAGCAGTCTTCCCCTGGTCCCAATGTACTTTGACCATTGTGTCTTTGTCTTTATTCCCCCACGCTATTCCCCACCACAGGTATCCAGGAGTTGGATCAGCAACTGGCGCCCTGAGGGGAGACATCCTGAGACCTGAAGGGGAAGAACCACCAGAGTAGGAGAGTGGAGCAGGGGTCAGGGAACTCTGCAGAATGATTTTGGAGGCATCTGTGTGAAAAATGAAAGTACGTAATAGCACCGCAGAAAGGCTTTTCTTAACTGGGATGATAGGAAAGAATTTGTCAGTAGAGGAGGAAAAATATATGCAGTTGTTGCATATGCTGTTGAAACAAGCAGGGGCCCAGATCAGTACATACTTTCTAAAATTCTGCAAGAAATATAATCTGTAGTTCACATAGGTGGGAACTTTATATACAAAGAACTGGGATAGAGTGGGTGAAAATCTAAGAAGAGCCTATGCCAGGAGAGAATAAAGTGCCCCAGACACTTTTACTTAGCATGGAGCCTAATAAAACCTGTGTTAGGGCCCTTATGGGCTACAATGGTTAGCACAGCTGCCTCTGCTCCCCCTGAAGAGGAAAATGAGAAAGACCCTGAGGAGGAAAGAAAGATTCTTTTATGGTCTGCACCTCTAGACATTTTGAAAGCTGGTAGGAGCCATCTTTGTTTGTCTAAATATCAGCAGCATATGCAGCTGGCTGCAATGACTGGTGTTGTTTCCCTGTTGTGACAGATAGGATCCCACTAATCCTTAACAAATAATAAATGAACATCAAAGAATAGAGTATAAGATTCTGAAGGAATTAAGACAAAATGTTATAAATACTGGAGCACATGCTCTTTTACACTGGGACTTTTGGATTCCATTTTGGGGGCTCTACACACGACCTGATGGGACATTAAACACCATGCCCTTTCTGCTTATTGCCAGGCCAATGCCTTCATTTTAATGTTCAGCTTCAAGAGCTCACTGCAGAACAGGTAAGCTGAAATAGAATGGCTGGTAGGCCAAGTGTCACAGGAGAGATGTTGTTGGGTATGGCACTTTTTACAGACCAAATGCAACAATTGCCCTATCCCAGTGAGGAATATGACCAGATAAGTTCATGAACTGAGCATAGGCCACTGAGGAAGACACTCCAGTTCAGCACGTTTTTGTATTTTACAGGGCTCTAAAGAGCCTTATACTCAATTTCTTGTTCTATTGCAAGAGCCAGTCCAGAGACAGATCCCTTATGCGTAAGTGGCTGAGATTATAGTACTACAATTGGCTTTTGAAAATGCAAATAGACTGTAAACAGGCCCTTGGAGCAGTCAGGGCTTCTAGAAATCTCGGAAATTATCTTAAGGCTTGCCAAGATATAGGGACAGAATTTTATAAAAGTTCGATGCTGGCACAGGCTATTCTGAGTCTTACAAAAGGGACAAAGAGCAATAATATTCAATGTTTTCATTGTGGATAAACAGGGTACATTCATAAGCAGTGTACCAATCTGGGTAAATCAGGAGCCACAGTTCCACCTCCCACAGTGCAGCGTACAAGAGGGAATGCTAATTCAGCCCCTGGTCTTTATTATCAGTGCAGTGAAGGAAATCATTGGGCAAAGAATTGCTATTCCAAATACAAAGATGGCACTCCCCTTAAGGGAAATAAGAATCAGGCCCATCCCAGGATCTTCAAACAATAGGGGTATTTCCTGTTCAGACAATGAACAACAATTCACCTCAGTTCCCTGATGGGATATTACTTGCCTCACTCTCAAAACACCAGGAAGTTCAGGATTAGATCTCCCCTCTGTTCAAAGTGTGATGCTTATTGAAGGGGAATAAGTCAGCAAAGATACTCACTGGAATATGGGGACCATTACCAGAGGGTACTGTTGGATTGATCATGGGTAAAATTAGTCTAATTTTGCAAGGTATAATTATGATGCCTGGGGTAATTGACTCTGATTATGAGGAAGAAATTCAAGTTGTGGCTCATTCTGTGGACATTTGGGTTTTGAACTAGCCGATTATGTGGCTCAATTGATATGTCTTCCTATGGTATGACTCCCCTTGACACAGTACAAAAGCAACAAAGAAAGGAAGAGAGCTTTGGTAGTACTCTGAATAAAGAAATCTGTTTTACTTAAGAGTTAAATGAAGGAAGGCCCGTGTGGAAGATATAAATAAAAGGAAAGTATTTTCAGGGCTAACTGGACACAAGAGCAAATGTTTCTGTTATAGTCATTGAGCAATGGCCTCCCCTTTGACCTACAATTGTCTCTGCTACCTCATTACTGGGACTTAGTTCACCTCAGCAGGTGTTACAGACTGCAACTCCCTTAACTATTTAGGACCAGAAAATCAAACTGGGATTTTTCAACCTTATGTGACAATGAAGCAGTCAATTTATCAGGGAGGGATCTTTCCAGAGAATGGGGAATTACGTTAACTAATTAACCCTTTGGTGTGACAGAACAAATGATGAAAAAGGTGGGATATCAAACAGGATTTGGTCTACGTAAAAATCTACAAGTTGACCCTAACCCATTATCAGTCAATCCTAAATTGGAGCCTGCAGGGACACCTGTAGCTGTCCCTCAAGAGTGACCATTAATTATTATCAACCTTAAGGACTGCTTTTTCATAATTTCCTTACTTTCTCAATCATCAGCATTTTGCTTTCTTTTACCTAGTTTCAACTTCAAAGTGCTTGTGAGTACATGTCTGTCAGTGGATAATTTTGCCTCAGGGAATGATGAACAGCCCTACAGTATTCCAGGATTTTGTAAATTGAGCCTTACAGCCTGCTGGAAAGAAATATCCTCAAGCTTATATCATTCATCATATGGATGACATTTTGTTGTTCACAGCCTCAAAAGCACAGCTACACTCCTTGTTAGCTATAGTAAAGAGCTTGTTACACTCCTTGTTAGCTACAGTAAAGGTCAAATCATGACCTTTGCATATCTCCTGACAAGGAATAGGAATAGGCCTCTAGCCCTTATGTTTATTTAGGGACCCTACTCACAAAACAGGTAGTGAGACCTCAATAGTTAAAAATTAGGCAAGGTTGTTTATTTACTTTAAATGACTTTCAAGAATTATTGAGAGATGGAAAGATATTCCTTGCTCATGAATAGGAAGAACCAACATTTTGGAAATGGCCATACTCCCAAAATTGTTGTACAGATTCGATGCAATACCAGTTAAAATACCATTAGTATACCTCACAGATCTAGAGAAAACACTCCTAAAGTTCATCTGGAACCGGAAGAGGCCTAGAATAGCAAAAGCAATCTTGGGAAACAAAGGAAAGGCAAGAGGCATCACAATTCCTCACTTAAAATTATATTACAAAGCTACTGTGATGAAATCAGCATGGTACTGACACAAAAACAGACCTGAAGATCAATGGAACAGAATAGAAGATACAGATACAACTACAAACACACTCAGTCACCTTATCTTTGACAAAGGGGCCAAACATGTTCAATGGAAGGAAGATAGCCTCTTTAATAAATGGTGCTGGAAAAAATGGCTTTCCACATACCAAAGCCTAAAACTAGACCCATGTCTTTCACCATGCACTAAATTAAAGTCAAAATGAATCAAAGATCTAAATATTAAAACAGAAACACTGAATTTATTGGAAGAGAAAGTAGGTAAAAATCTTGATGACATTGGGGTAGGCACAAAGTTCATGAACAAAAACCAAACTGCATGGGAAATAATTCAAAGAATCAACAACTGGGATCTCATCTTATTGAAAATTTTCTGCACATCTAAAGAAATCACCAATAAAGTAAAAAGAAAACCCACAAATTGGGAAAAAATTTTAGCCAACTGCCCCTCAGACAAAGGACTTCTATCTAGGACATATAAAGAATTAAAAAAAAAAATCAGGCCTCCCATATTCAAAGACCCAATCCAAAAATGGGCATCTGAGATGAATACACACTTCTCTAATGAAGAGATACTAATGGTGAATAAATACATGAAATAATGTTCAACGTCATTAGTCATTCAGGAAATGCACATTAAAACAACACTGAGATTCCGTCTCTCCCCAGAAAGAATGGTTATCATCAAGAAATCAACCAATAACAAATGCTGGAGAGGCTGTGGGGAGAAAGGAACCTTACTACACTGCTGGTGGGAGTGTAGATTGGTGAAACCACTGTAGAAATCAATTTGGAGATTCCTCACAAAACTAGGATTGGAAGTCCCATTTAACCCAGCTATTCCCCTTCTAGGTATTTTCTCAGGAGAATTAAAGACATCATACCACAGTGATATATATGCACCCATGTTTATAGCAGCACAGTTTGTTATAGCTAAATCTTGGAAACAACCCAAATACCCATCCACTGAGGAATGGATAAAAAAGATGTGGTATTTTTACACAATAGAGTATTACTCAGCTATTAAAAGAGATAAACTTGAAGCTTTTGTCGGTAAATGGATGCAATTAGAGACCATACTCATAAGTGAAATAAATCGGACCCACATGTGTAAACATCATATTGTCTCCTTGGTGTAGGAACCTGAAAGACTAGGTAAAACTCAAAATGTAAAATAGATGATAGGAGAGGGAAAGAAATTGCTCAAAGGAAGGAATGACTTGGATGAGGGAAAGAATAAAAAAGAAAGAAGGAAGGCAAAACATAAATATATATATGAATAGCTGCAATGACTGCAATTGCTGTTGTCTGATGGTGTATTGAAATGAACAGTTAATGCTCACAATTTTTTGTGTTCTGGTCGACTTTGCATGCTTGTGTCTGGTGGTCTGAGCAACTGATTTGAAGGTAACAATATGCAATGGAATTACAATGGTGAACTCCTACCATCTTGTCTAGTGAAACTCTGTATTATCTCTAAGGTTTTATTGAAGAGTTATTTTCTTATTCTCTTTAATGGTTTGAGCAATCTTTCATTCTTACATCTGATAATTTGAGCAATGTAGTTGAGGATAGCAGTATGCAATGTAACAACCACTGTTGATTTGTATTAATTTGTCTTGAGACCCTATATCACTTTGAATGTTCTTGCTTTGATTTGTTTATGTTTGTGATACTGGTATGCTGTTACTGTTCTATTTTTTTGTTTGTTTGTTTCTCATGTACTACTCTCTTTAAAATAAAATAAAATAAATTTTAAAAAAGAATTATTGAGAGAAACAAATTGGATTTGACCACAATTAGGTATTGCTCTATATCAATTAAAATATTTACATAGTACTCTCAAGGTGCTCCTCATATAAATTCCCTTCAAATATTGATTCAGAAGCACAGAAAAAAATTACAATTGCAAGAAAGAATGTTTTGGGTTTTTTTTTTGTTTTGTTTTTTGTTTTTCTTCCGGTACTGGGAATTGAACTCATGACTTTGCACTTGCCAGGCAAGCGCTTTGCTGCTGAGCTAAATCCCCAGCCCCTGCAAGAAAGAATGTTACAGGAATGACAAGTATATAGAGTAGATGACCACCAACCTCTTGTTTTATATGTTTTAGACATTTCTCACTCCCTTACTGGTCTATTAGGACAGTTTTATAACTTTCAACTATTTACCATTGAGTGATTTTATCTTCTTAATAGGATAACACAAAGCTTTACTGTTATATACTGAATAAGTAGCAAAAATTGTGATATCGGGGCTGGGGATTTAGCTCAGCAGCAAAGCGCCTGCCTGGCAAGCGCAAGGTCGTGAGTTCAGTTCCTGGTACCGGAGAAAAACCAAAAAAAAAAAAAAAAATTGTGATATCTGGGAGAATTCACTGTAACCAGTTATTTGGCAATGACACTTCTCAGATCACTTTACCCTTAGCAGGATCCCAACGTGCGAATTTATTACAGCAAGCTATTTATTGGCAAGTTGTTTTTGCTGATTTTATAGGACATAGGAGCTGTTTCCCTAATGAGCCTATTTTTCAGTTTCTTCTAAAACATCTCTGCATCATTCTTGAATGACACAATTAGGCCCCATTTTTGATACACAAACCTATTTTATAGATGACTCCTCCAAAGGAAAGGCAGTTATCTAGAATAGGGATTTCCAGTGTGCTATTCTGAGCCCTGGACTATCAGCTCAGAGTAAGAAGTAACTGCCATCAGATGTATTATAGAACGCACCAAACTCACTCCTGTAAATACTATTAGTGACTTAGTGTTTCTTGCCCAGTGATTAGGATGTTACTTTAAAAGCTACTTTAGATTCTCCATTGCATAATATGTTCTGTAGATTACAGTGGGTAATTCAAAGTCATTTCGGCACCTTCTATATCAGACATACTAGATCCCACTCTAACCTTCCCGGGCCTTTGGCTGATGGCAGTGAATGAGCTGGTTTCTTAGCTTACATTGCTTCCTTTGATCCAGCTAGACAACCCCATGCACACCATCATCAAAAGAGCAGAGCCCTAACAAAATAGTTCCAGTCGTCTCATTCACAAGCTAGAAATATTGTTTTGTCATGACCTACTTGTCAGCACATCCCTCACCCTGTTCCTATTGAGAGATGCAATCCCCAAGGCCTTCAACAACACAAATGGATGTTGGCAAATGGATGTCGCTCACATCCTGTCATTGGATGATTACAGTATCTTTATGTATCTGTAGATACTGACTCTTGTATGATCCATACTACTTGTCATAGTGATGAGAAGGTGGGACATGTTCAATAATACTGTCTGTGTGCTTTCGCTGCTATGGGAGTCCCCCATACAATTAACACTGATAACATATCTTCATATGTTAGTAAGGCTTTATCTTCCTTTTTTCAGCTTTGGCATATTAAACACTTCATTGCTATTCCTTATAATCCTCAAGGTCAAGCAATCATAGAATGTGCCCATCTCTCCCTAAAGACACAATTACAAAAACAAAAAACGGGGACACGGCTGTCTCCCCAAACAAAATCAGACCTTGCCAATTTTACTTTAAATATTTTGAATCAGCACACAGAAACTAACCTTATTCCACCTGAACTTCACTGGCAAAAGAGTGGATAAAAAATTATGCTATAGCACGATCCTCAAACTGGTAAATGGGATATCCTAGTGCAGCTAATAACATGACAATACCTTTGTCATGGTAATAAAATCAGCATCAATTCTAGTATTAAACACAAATTAAATACTGACAATCCTGAATGACTCATAAAGTTCCAACCTTTGTCTATAGAAAAGAAGTTTATAATTATAGTGTGAGCACAGAGACAAACCAAATATTAACCTACTACTGACCTACAGGAGATACCTACTAAATGGAACAACTTTATTTCTACTAAAAATATCACAATATTCATGAGCAGTAGCTATTTAATTTTAGTTTTATTAATACTATTTTATTCATGCTAGTTAATTTTATAAAGGTTACTAGTTTTTCTAGGAAACATGGAGGGAGTGGGGAACTGGAGAACAGAAGAGGAAGAAAAGCAGAATTTGAAAAATCTATCAAAGGGATACGAGAAGGAAGAGAGAAATACAATGGAGTTCTATTAACAAGCAAGAGGAAGTTGTGATAGAGAACTGAAAAGAACAAACAAAAAAGAAGAAAACAGATAAACAGTAAAAACAGGTGATAAAAGAAAAAAGGAAGAAAAAAATTGGAAGGGCAAAGGTAAAATGAGGAAAAAAATTAAAAGGGGTTTAAAAAAGTTTATTTTTGTAACAGGTCATGAAAGCTTAGCTCAGATTTAGTTTCCTC
The DNA here is from genome assembly GCF_000276665.1 of Chinchilla lanigera. NCBI lineage: Eukaryota > Metazoa > Chordata > Mammalia > Rodentia > Chinchillidae > Chinchilla > Chinchilla lanigera. Next base: position 31,421,839 of record NW_004955403.1, on the reverse strand, counting down.
GACTACCCTAACAGTCAATGGTTAGTAGAGGACACTAAATCTGAACTGGTGGGTAGTCCAAGGCTTTTTTCCTTCAGGTCTCAATTGGTCCTCCCTGTAGGGAGGCATTTGGAGGTGCTACAGGCTAACCCTGGAAAAAGCAGTGAAGGAAAGATAAAAATATTGCAAAGTAGGAAAATTTTTTAAAACGATTGAAAAAATCTTTGTGGTAATGAGTGAGTGCTTTCTTTCCACGGTCTGTAGTACTGGGATCCAGCCAGACATGATTTTCTATACCTATCTTTAAGGCCTGTAGGTCTTGGTGGTGCCCTCCTTGCCCTGGAGACCCCTCTGTCCACTCACCCCATACTGTGGTTACCACTCAAGCCAAGAAGCATTCTTGCTCCCATTGGTTGATGAGGGCCGTGATCAGCCCTCTGTTCTCTGCTGGATGAAGGCCACAGGGGGAGAGTTATTGTGGGCTGTTGGACTTGCTATCCACAGTCACAGGGTCTGGTTTCTCCCTTTTCTCCCTGGCTGTTTCCATCCAGAATCAAGTTGGTTGGTGAAGCATCTTTGCTGCTTCATGCTGTGCTCCCTGAGCACCTCTCCTTGCGCACAGCTCTGCTTCTCACAGGGGGAGTTGCAGATTTTGGTCTGCTCTCTCAGGTCATGGTACAGCCCCACTCCTTTGCCGCCCGCCTTTCTAGTCTCTTCTTACAAGATTCTGATTAGGCAGATGTTGCACCTCACTCTATCGTCTATGATTTATCTTGTCTTTCACTTAAATAGTTTTCATTCGGATATTCATTATCTCTATATACATAAATATGCTTCTCTGTCTCTCTGTATAACTGCTTATGTATGTATGTGTATATGTATCTATCTATCTATCTGTCACCTATCAATCTATACTTTTTTCCCTTGTTTCATTCTGAATATTTTCTTTAAGTCTGTATCTGAGGACAACACTGCTTCTCTTTTCAGCACTGTCTAGCCTGCTATTTATTTCACTCATAGAATTACTATTTAATTTTTACAGTTTGCTTTACTATTTTACAATTTCTGTCATCTTTTAAAAAATCTCTTGGCTCTTTGTCATTTGTTTAATTCCTTTTTTTATATTTGAACATATATTGTCATTTTATGTTCTGTGCCTGATACTAAGTATCTGAAGACTAATTTTTCCTCTGCTGAATCACTTTACTTTAATATTACTGAACATCTGAGTAGGGGATTTCACTTAAAAAGGGATTCATCTTTGCTTCTGACCTGTCAAAATTTATTTTTCTGAACTGGAAACTTGGTAGAGGTTTTCTGAGCTTACACTGAGAATTCTAGATCTTCCATCTTCCTTCCTTCACCTTTATGTTTCTGGGGGCTCCTTTCTCTGAGGATGTTTGTCTTCATTAAGAAGGAGAAATGTTATTACAGATACACAGTAAAGCAAGGAAAGAAAACATTTGGAAATGAGAAGACTGTACTCTCTCCAAGTCCCTCCCTGCAGGGAGGAGCAGTTAAGAGCAGAAAGAATAAAACCTTGGGCTACCCACCAGGTAGAGAAGGCTGGGCACCCACTGACTGTTCCTACGTAGTACAGGAAACTGTAGATCTGAACTAAGCTTCCTTGACCAGTTAAAAAAATAAAGATTTTAGAAGCTACCACTATGTTCATCTTTGCATGATCAGCTATGCATTGCTTAATTTCCCTTTCCAATTTTAGCCCACAACTTACAGAATATTAAAGTAGGAGTGCAGTCAAACCAGAAAATGCATGATTAGTGCAACCACTGGTGAGATTTTGAGTGTCTTTTTCCAGAGAGAAGTTGAACAATTTTTGTTTGTATGAGGGATAATCTCATTAGATTAGGGGGAAAATGCATCATTTTACAAAAACGTAACTTGGAAGAGTGACGTGTGTGGATGTTGGACTGCCAAGGAAGCTGGATTGTTTATGCCACCACCCATCCTTACAGCTCTCTAATACGCAGAGACTGAAGAAGTACATCACAACCTTAGACCTACACGTACCTAATATTCACTGCAGCTACTGTCTTAGACTCTACCAAGCAGGGGCACTTGTATGAGAGCAACTCAGAACTGAGTCACGAAAGGAGAGTAGCAAAATGTAGACCACCCACTTTGCTACACAAATTATGTCAAAAACTAAGATGTGCTATGAGTTAAGTGCTATGACAGTGACATTCTGACCATCATAGAGACAGAAACTTCATTCTCCATTCAGTCTTAGGGTGTTACTTGGGAAACTTTCTACAAATTTCACCTAGACACTGTTCCTTCAGTTCTTCTACCGCCCTGTGAGCTACTGGGCAGTCTCTTATAATCCCTTTCTGGCTAAACTATAACAGGTTATATTGCTAAAGAAAACACTGGCTTTTATTCTGGTATCTAAATGTGAGGGCACCCCCACTGTGACAGATAGTGCATCTACTACTCAAGGGACTAAGAGATTGTTCCTGAAGATAAATGAGAATTTGTTTTAGGGGTAAGCATAGCTCATGAACTCTAGGCCATGACCATAAATAAAGGCAGTGATGGCTTCTGTGTATCCTGAACAAGCAGTAGTCAAGGAGTTGACTTTGAGTAGGGTACACATATAGACATATCCATATGTGCACTTTATAATATGTATTATTCTTTATGCATATGAAATTGAAGTTTAAGATTTTATATAAATATGTGTTATAAATATATTTCCAGAAATGGGATTTTAAAACAGTTACTATTTTCCAACAGGTACTCCATGTACTAATGAAAAATTTACTAAATTGTTAAATATTTGGCAGCATTAATTGATATGAATTACCAATATAAACTGTCTCAATTTATTATTTGACATTTAGTATTTTTGAAACCTATATTAAAAACACTTCACTGAATATCAAATTTATAAATATTTTTATATGTTTACATATACTTATAATTATGTCTCTGGGATAAAGCCCTAGAAAGGGGTGACTGGGTTAGGAGATGTAAAATATTCTGGAAAAAGATTTTGTAACGTGTGCTATCACATTGGTTTCCCGAGAACTTGTGGCAAGTTTTACGTCACTTGAAAATTTATAAGGATTCTTGTTTGTTTGCATACTTGCCAATATTAGATTTTGGGTATTTTAATTGCCCATTTATTGGTTAAAAAAATCAAAATTTTATGACTTTTATGAAAGTTAAATGATTTCATACTTTTTTCTGTTTATATTCCTCCTTTGGATAACTGCTTTATTGTGAATGTTATGGTTTGCATGTGGCCCCCAAAATTCATATGATGGAAAAATTCTGCAGGTAAGCATTTAGCTCATGGAGGCTCTGCCCTTATGGATGGATGAATACAGTTATAAAGGAGCATGATGGAGGGAGTTTGATCCCTGCTGCTCCTTGCTTTCCCCTCTGCCATGTGAGAGCATTGTGCCCTCTGAGGGTGCAGCAAGAAGCCAGCGGTTTGGAACCAGAGTGACTGAGCCCTCACAACCCAGCACCTTGATTTTGGACTCCCACCTCCAGGTCTGTGAGAAATAAACTTCTACTCCTTATAAGTTACCAAGACCTATGTATTTTGATACAGTACCACAAACAAACTAAGGCTCTTTGCTAATATTTTCCCATGATTTTAAAACATTAAATTTTTCTTATTACTGCATGTTAGTTATATAGACTGCTGCATTTCCTTTTGGCATACTCACACAGGCATGTAATATACTTTGATCATTTCCTCACCAAATCATCCCCATCCCTTTGCTTCGTGCTCCTCATCCTCTTCCTTTTCTCTAATGATCTTTCTTCTACTTTCATACAACATTTCTTAAAAATTAAGTATTTCTTCCATTCTCCAGTGGAAAAACATTATGGGCTCTTGCCTTTCCTATTGTGCATTTATTATTCAAAGCCTCAGTTTACTTATTCTTGCCATAATTATGCCAACTACTCAGTGTTACTTTGAGGGTTGAGATAGCATCATTAAATAGTCTATGAGCAGGTCTCCTATATAACAACTATTTAATGAATGTATCTTTTCTTCCCTTTATATTTTACCTTCCTATATCACATGACTATACTCAACTCTTGGGAAACTCTGCACGCTTGGGAGCCTGTACAATTGAGAGTTGATGGGACAAAGAAAAAATAAAACAGAAATTAGCTGATTGCCAGCCTACTAACAATTCAGAAAAATCAAGTCAGAATTTATGCCCAGCACCCCGTTTCTATAGACATCGATTTTCTAGATATTCTCCTTTCCTTAGGAACCCACTTTATGTTTTTCCTGTCATAGGGAAATTATGTCATGCATGGCAGTGCATTAAAACTGGAATATTTACCTGTGACTTCATGTGCAAAGCCATACTTTTTTTTTTTTTTTTGGTACTGGGAATCGAACTCGGGACCTCGTGCTTGCCAGGCAGGCACTTGTGCCACTGAGCTATATTCCCCAGCCCGCCAAACATTTTATGGTAACAGGGGACTTCAATGGTCTCTAAACTTTTTAGGAGGATAAAACATTTACAACATTACTATAAATGAAGTAGTTGTGATCAGAAAGATGAAATATCCCCCTACTGGATATCCACCTACATTTTGCTTAATGTGTTAGAAAGTCTCATGTCACATTAAACATACCCACTATCCTTAAGCAGTGTGCAAAGTGTAAAACACAAAGCCTGGATATTACTCTCATTTGTCATCAGCATATTAAACTGTGTTTCTGTTTACCCAGTTAAATACATTTATGAATTGTAGTACACACTTTACATTTAACTAACCACTTGTTTCCATCAGGATTTATTGGGCTGTGTTGCAAATATGAACAGTCCTCACGTGTCAGTGGTTTAATAACACATTTATTTTTACTCATAATATGAAGGAACATAGCAAGGTTCCCCTTGGCAGCTGGAGACTCAATGTCAGCACAAAATTAGAGAACTCCTGAGGCTGGAAAATAGGGAGAAGGAGAAGAGGAGGAAGACAAGGAAGAGCAACAGGAGGAGTTGGAGGAGGAGGAGGAGGAGCTGGAGAAGGAGAAGAAGGAGGAGTTGAAGGAGAAGGAGGAGAAGGAAGTGGAGGAGGAGGAGAAGAAGGAGGAGGAGGAGGAGGAGGAGAGGGAGGAGGAAAAAATATGATGAATCATGCCAGCCTTTCTGAGCATCTTGAGTAAGAGGACTAGTTATAACCTATACAATAATAATACACAGTTAACAGTTTTCAGTTCTAAAATCTCCGTAGATTTACACTCATATTCAATCTCTCCCCCCACCCCCCGTCTGTCTGTCTGTCTGTCTGTCTCTCTCTCTCTCCCTTTCTGGGTGATATCAGGGACAAATAATCAGTTTTCTACTTCTTGGAGAGGTGTCCTGTCTGGTAACCCTTCGTAAAACGTTTAGTTATTTGTCTCCCTTAACTTGACCTTACCACTGCCCAGAATTAGTTTTGAGGAAAACTTCAGAATTATGTGGCACTGGAAGGGTTACCTTCTTAACACAGTAGTGAGAATGAGTCTATAGAAGTGAGCAGTATGAGGCAGGTAGCCCGGAGAATTTAGGAAACAACAATAATAGAATTAGTAAAAAGAAAATGTGACCCTGGGGTTTCCTTAGTGTCTGTTGGCATAAGTGAGACTGTTGGAATTTTGTGCAAGATGACAGCAAAAATAACAACAGCAGAGTAAAGAAAAAGAAACTATAGGTTAAGAATAAAAGCACATGGTAAAAATTGAGTGAATGAATGATATACAAACAATTTAACCCCCTACAAAGACCCTTCCAAGTAAGCGCTATTTTGTGCGTCAGATTTGTGAACTGAAACCCAGTAAGTAACGGCGTTGCTATGCTCATCCGTAGCAGTGTGACTCTGCAGCTCATGGTATCTTTATTTTCCAATGACAGGTATTATTTTATCCAGGCAACTTCACTATAGCTAAAGAACATTTATCAATGTCCTATATGAGATTGGTTGTCAAAAATGGGATCATGGTAATATACTTTACATTTTTAAAAATCAGATTGCTCTGTATATCATATAACTATGATCAGGTTATTTTCAAGCAAATAGCATTTTTGTGGCAAAGAACTACTTATTTCAAGGAGGTTCCCATAAGTCCTTTGACTGAATTTGTTATTGGTAGGCATCGAGGACAGTAATGATAGAAGAAAGCTACTATTAACTGTTCACAAACTATGAAGTCAGCCTACAACATTTCTGATTAAATTTCATTAGATGGTGCTATTGAGTTCAAGATTCAACCTGCTGTATATTTTAACGCAGGAATGTGACTGATTATAGAAGACGTTTTTATTGTTACTTCCCCTGCTAAATTAATATTTAAAACAATATTCAGATGACTTTTATTCAGTTTGGAGGTAAAATACTCAAAATTTATAACATCTTGAAATGCAAAACATTGTTGACTAAAGGAACTTGTATGATACCTGATACTATATATTACATATCATATAAGTTATCTTTTATTATAAATCATAATCTTTGGTCAACTTTTGCATGTGTTATAAGTTTTGATCAAAGTTATTTTTCTTTTTAGGAAAAATATAAATTTTATTATTGACTTCAAAGAGTAGGGTGAAAGATTTAGTTTTTTTTGGGCACGATAACATTTTGAGTGTGTTTATTTGTAAAAATAGACTACTTTGAGCACAGACTTTCACACAAAATGTATGAGGCTTTATAAGCCAAGACAAAAATTCTAAAAGTAAATAACACTTCTTCCAATTAGCAAATTATGCATGCACCATATAATTAATTATATGCTCATATTCTGTGTGTTATGGCAGAATAATAATGAATCAAACAACACAGTCTGGGTTTTTTTTCTTTTTTTTTTTGCTGTATTCCCAATTAGATGAACAGCTGAATGGGATCTCAGGAATTGTCTGGTCCATCTCTATCATTTACTAATGAAGAAACCAAGGATCTGGACCAAATTTTTAACTGCGAGAAAGATGGGTTCTCTTGACTCTATTATCTCTTACTGTCTGGGTCTTTACCAGGATTTGCTTGCTAGCAGCGTCCAGAGCAGGACCAGATCATATATAATCGGGGTATTCTGTCAGTGTTTGTGGACTACTTCTTACTTTTTATAAAATTGATACACTTGGTGAGTGGCACAGGTGATGGTATGGTAGATAGAAAAATATAGCACATATAAACTCGGATACATGTGGGTTTCTTTGGACTGTGTGTGGCAGACGTGGGAAGTGGAGTTGACATCGCACTGCGCTGTGTGATCCAGTCATGAAAAGTATTCCTAAAGATCACACAAGGATGTTAAGAGTTCATGGTCTTATGGAGCATGTATTGCCAGCTGTCCAAGGCTGTGGGATGGTTTACAACCTGTGAGACCCAGGGCAAGGTCCTTTACCTCTGTGATTCTTGGGCTTCACATCTAGAGATGGAGTTGAGCTTGAAGCAGTGGTGTGCACTGTAGTCCTAACTACATGAGAGGCTGTGTGTGTGTGTGTGTGTGTGTGTGTGTGTGTGTGTGCATTTGTGACTTAGACCCAGAAGTCTGAGACCACCCTGAGCAATATGGTGATGTCCTACCTCAAAACAAAACGAAATAGGAAAAATACTCTAAAATAGAGCTGGAGTACCTGTTTCATGGAATTATACAGCAACTCTCAACTAATAATGATCCCCTTACCTCATTATGAAATAATTTGTAAATAGCTTAAAAATCTCAGCTTACATGTGGATCAGCAAGATTTGATGGTGTTAATCTATCCTTTTTTTTGAAGTAAATTGCATTACGACTCCCCCAGTGATCAATTTTTGTTATTCTTTGGACCTATATTGGCAAAGCTCATTTGATTGATTGCACTGACATAGCCAGACTAGAGCTGATAGAAACCAGCACACTACAAAAATCAACAAGATGTTGAAAAATCATGGGCAACAGGACTGTATGATTTAGAGGTACAGGGCTGAAGTTACCTTGTTTGGATTTATCATGTACAACAGCACATAATTGCATGCTGCTCTTCTTTTCTTATACTGTTACTGTTCTACCTCTAAGGATTTACAGTAGTGTCACAAATCGTAGACATCCACATATTCTTAAACTATGAGCATTTCTATACTTGATTTTTTTCCTTTTCATTGCTCTTGTCGTCCAGCAGATGTCAGTCGTTCTCTTTAGATAATCAACATTCCTCTCCCCCGCATGCGACCAGCTGAAGAGAAATCACATTAAGTTATGTCAGAGTGCCAAGTTTGTTGATCTGTAACAATAATAATGCTCCCCTTTAACTTGTTACGTAGTTGAAGCATTTTGCATCCAAGCAGTGATGAATTTTACTTTCTCATTTGTTTTTTATTTTTGATCTCCATCTCGGTTTCCAATATTATAACGAAATAAATGAGAGAACAGGGAAGACATGCAGGGGGATTTAAACTTGCACTTGTGTTAGAATGACCTGTACTTGCATGGGAAAAGACAGATCACTCCTTGATGGCAATGTAAAGTTATGGCTTGATCACCCTGTGGTTACGGTGTAGATTTGTGCAGGTGTGTGAAGAGCAACGTCCTGAACAGCAAACAGTCAATACACCCAGCCATTGTTCTTAGCAAGGGCTGATTTTGTACAACGAACACAAAACAAGCTTAATTGGTTCAGTTTCTGAGGGTGATAAGGTGGCTTTTTGAAAGAAAATATTGCAAAAGTCAATGCATTTTGAGACGTTTCTCAAAATATCTTCATATTTTAAATCTCCTTTATTTCTAAAATAGAGATTAGTAGCTCATTCTTTAAAGAGTATGTTTGTTAAAAATAAGAAATGTTCCCAGTCTTTTCTTGGGAAACTGAATTTATTGTGGGAAAGCTAATAATTTCCCTGTAAGCTTCTGTGATTCTTGTGCTTCAAGTTAGATTAGAGAGCCAGTTCAGCTTAATGCTGTGCTTCAGAACAGGAATTTATGCTTATCTCTGGTGGCTCTTCCCCACAGAAGAACATTAAACTTCTCACAGGATCTCATCTTACTCTGTTTTGAAGATCCTAGTTTTCTATAGGTTATTTGCAGCCAGGAAATATAAAAATTGCAGTATTTCTCTTCATTTTGTTTATTGAGAATTTTTTCCCTTCTAGTAGTGAGAAGTTCTTGTCTTCTGGTATTGAGAATTTTTTGGCTGTTAAATACAAAAGCCTATTGGAAGGGGTGTATGTTAAAAAGTAGTTTTTCACCAGGAACCATACAGAATAAATCAATGACAAAAAGATGTCAAACAAAGAAAAATTAGGGAAAGAAGAAACTGTTGTATAACAAACAATAATTTGTTAGCTTTATGAAAAATAATAGTTTCATAGTTCAGTAAGAAACTACACTATTATTAAATTTTGAAAATTTTGTATCTGAAGAGTTTTATAATAGTCATATCTAGAACAGATTTTTAAACTTTTCTTACTAGAATTTTTCCTCATAGGCTTGGTAATATTTTAAGTGTTATATTATTAGTGCATATATTGGAATTTACAGGGTGAAAGAAGAAAACAGTACTCTTGAACTTCATTCACTCACACTTTTGTCCACTGTGAAAGTGACTTCGTCCTCTTGGTTATCCAACTCACCAACCACTTAGTCACCCAAATTTCAGAGCCTGTCAGAAAGTGATCAGATGAAAATGGAAGGGAAGAGGCAAGAGGACTGTACAAATGGTAATGTCGGGCCAGGGGCATGATGGAAATTGCCAGATGAAGCCGAGAAGGCAGCTATATGTGCTCCCTGGGTGGAATTTGTAGTAATGAGCTGCTAGCATTTGAGCAACACTGATTGATGAGCTTCACTGGCAAATGCTATGCAGCAATATTCCCAATAGAAGTCACAATAGTTATCACAGTATCAGAGACAGTAAAATAAACGCTTTGCCTTTTGGGTGAACTCAAATATTCAGTGTTAAAAATGAGCGCAAAGGAGGTAAATAAATCCTCTCCTTCCTATTTTCCCACATCCCTACTTTTAAAGAGTTGTCAGGTATTCAATCAATGTCACAGCTATATGAGACTTTAAGTCCCCATAGTTTATTAGTTTTCAGTAGTGTTTTTGAGATGCAATAATTTAGAGATCTCTTGACTCTTGGATTTACATTACAAATGCTGGTGTTATGAAAGTTTTGTCAAATCAGTCTACACCATAAAATATGGGCGTTTAGTATGTTGTATATAAATTCGAAATTGAAACAGTGCCATGGTCTTTGTTTGAAGAATTTAAAACTAGTTTTTAAATATTAATAACTTTTTTCTTCTCCAAATGTTTTGCAAATACAGTTTGTATTTCCAAGGAGTGAGAATATAGATTTGCTTCAAAAGGAATTGTGATCTGAACTTTGGTCTCTTCTTTGTTTAGATTTTTTCTCTTTCTGCTACTTGTTAAGAGCAGAGTTGAGCTCTAGCTAGCTGAGCATCCAGTTGCTGAAAGAGTCCATTAAGATAAAATATCAAAGTGAAAGTGACATGCAGGGCTTTCCTGACTTTCTAAGCTATTGAAGAGGACAGAGCTCCGACTCCCAGAATGCTCTGTTTTCTCTACAGAAGGACACTGGGTAAAGGTCAGATGTGTCAGTGCAAATAAGAGGGAATTATCTCACTTTCAGGCAAGCCCTGAAGAAAGGGCTTCTGGTATTTTATGGACCCAGGGATTAAAGGTCAGCTAGAGAGGGAAGGACCAGGTGTGCAGAAGTATAAATACTGCGTCAGAGTGGTGTAAATGTCTTCATGTTTCCTCACTAGGAAGGAGGCTTCAGCAGAGAGCTGTGGATGAAAAGTCCTACAGATGTGGGCACACAAACTCCAGACCTAGAGATGCACTGGCCTGGCTAGCAAGGGCCTGGCAGCGTGAGGGAGACTCTGAGGCTTTCACGGACCAAGCTTGGTGTGGAAAGGGCAGCTTTTGCCTGGGAGGCCCTGCTAGGTAAAGCTTTAGTAATGGCCCACGGTGGGGCTTGAAGGACCATACACAAATACCCTCTTTCCCTAAAAATAAGACTTAGCTGGAAAATGACCAACCTTGAAAACTAGAGATCAAATATGCCAGCCCCAATCTGCCTCTCCTTGCTCTACCTGCCGGCACTCTTCTCTCGCTCGGTGGCTACTCTGTGAGGCAGGTGGATGCTAGAGGCCTCATCAACTTCTTATTTCAAGTCCACATCACCCCAATTGGGATTATTGGAGTTGCCTTCACCTGCATGCTATACTTGCCTAAAGATATTTTTCCAACCTTATCCATCATAGCCTTAATTGCCAAGTTGTTTCTAAGTCACTAATTTTGCCTTATGGAGCTTCCTCGTTCTTGAATTTCTGTACATATTTTGTAGTATATAGGTTATTGCCATTGCCATTACTATTTCAAATGTGTTGAAATGTTATCTTAATAACAGCCATCACCAAAAAATCTCAAGCAGATATATTTAGTTAAGGTAGAAATAACAACAAAGTTATAGCAGCCCCTTTCATCAATCCAAACAGAGGAGAGTGAATGAAAATTGACTAATTTTGTTGTTATGTGTAATATAATTCTGTATTTGAACCTGATTTGTGTGTGAACTTCAAAGTATTCACTGGTGGAAAATCAAAGCAAAATTAGTTTATCTTAGTATATTTCTTATTGCATGTTCAGTATGTGTTTAAAACATCATTTCTTTCCACTACTTATCTTTCTTTTGGTCTCGAGCAAAGGAAAACAATGCAGGATGAGATGGTGAGAAAAATTAAAGGAAACAATAGTCATGAGTCACAGTGTGAGTCTGTGTTTCCATGTTTAGTGAAAATTTTTGAAGAGGGTAATAAGAAAAAAATCCAAGCTGTTTCAAAAAATGTTACCCAGTTGCCAAGAAGAAAGTTCAAATTCTAAAAAGCAGCGTGAATGTCCACATCATTACACGCTGCCCCACTTCCTTGAATTATGGCCATGTGAAATTGATTTCTCTGTAGATTGGATTCAATTGGCAGTTTCCTTTCCTACAAGGTCGGTCCCACAGTTCCTTTTCCTTTCTTTAAAGAGCAAAAGTACCCCTCAGATTTATTATAAATTGTAATGCCATCTTTGCAAGGGGAACTGGTCTGAGGTGGCATTTGCTTTACTAAACAGAGGTGGGCTTTGGAGACCTCCCCACTCTCTTTTATGACAAGCACATTTCTGATAAGAGAGTCAGCCACTGCTTTTAAACAATGTAGCCCAAGTTTACACTGGCAAGTGGCTTTTCCTTATTGGTATGGAAACACAGCTGTACTCCCTGTTTACCAGGGTTCTCTACCATCTGATCTCTGAAATTACAATCTGATTAACAAGCTTTTCTATTGATGATAAAATGAAAACTTTCCTGTACTATGAAATGAAAACATGCTTTTCTCTTGGGAGCCTGGACTTTGACAAATAGCTTTCTTTCTTTTTTTCCTGTTGCTAATGTCTCTTTCTGCATATGGATCTTGTTAGGAAAAAGCATAGAACTGGAGACATTTATTTTCTAATAAATATGGGTAACATCATGCTAAAAATGGCTTTTAAACTTTTTATGTTAGCCCTTTTAATGATTATAAGAACTAAAAGCAAAGCCGCTTATCCACATCAGTTAAATCTACCATTAAGAAAGATACAGGTGTACCTGGACATTTTTCCATCAGCCTAGCACTGCTTTCTCACTAAGCTCCTTAATTCTTTTTAGCAAAAGGGAGAAATGATCTTAGTTTTAACTGTAAAAACGTTATTGCTTGCAAGCTGATCCCTAACAGTACAGAGTCTCAGGCAAAAGTACAATTGTAGGACCCTATAACGTTTGACTAAATACCTGGGAATTATCATTCAAACTGAAAGCAAGTTATCTAAAAATGTCCCCTTTTCCTGCCTTAATACATTTACCTTCATTATGCTTTGAAAGTGCTGATTTGAATCTAAAATTCTTGCACCATTCTACATTCTGTGCTGGGAAGTCATGGCAGGAGTTGGAGCTGGCTTAGGGCTTGTGATTTACTCATTTGCCTTCCGACCCTCAGGTATGTCCCCACCACAAGAGGCCTCCCAGGAGCAATCTGTGGACTGTGTGTGCTCCAGATCAGGTGCATTCTTAAGCCATATTTCTCTCATCCAATAAAGAGCGGTGCCTTGGCCACCCTCCAGGACCTGTGAGTGTAAACACTTACCGTGGTGGATTGACAGCTGGTGGTGAACTTGTGGCACCCAGCTGAATTGAGTCAGCACGGTTCTGGGTGTGGAAGGCCCACCTGAGGACTGTTGCCAACAAAAACAAAAAGCAGAACAGGAGAAGCCGAAGAGGTGCTGTTAGGGAGCTGTTGGTTTTTCTGGGGGCTCTTGGTTCTCCTGGGGCTGTTGATTCTCCTAGAGGAGATTGTCATGCTGGCTTTCCTGATATAGACTTGGAAGTTATCGTTGGAGGAGCTCAGGACCACATTGTCACTGAGGATGGCTGTGGTACATTTCAGGGGAACTCTGATTCTTACTTTGAGCGTTGCTTCCTGGCTCCAGTGCAGATCCCTCAGCCTGCTAGCACAGATCCTTCATCCCGCTGGCACAGACTTTCTACCTTTTACTGCTGACCTTTGGGCTTCCCCATCACAGATCCATGAAACAGACTTGCATGAGACATTGTCATGGGCTCTAGATCTTCAGCTGGACTCATGCAGGCCATTATCGTGGGATCCAGGGCCTCAGCTGGATTCTTTTGGGTCATTAGTATGTGGACAGATTTCCTGCACTCTTTTGAACTTGACTTTTTGGGTGACTATTATAAAATAGTCCTATAAGTTGTGTGTCCTGTACTGTTTCTCTTGCAAACCCTGACTAGAACACTATGGAACATTAATCCTTGTAGGCAAAGGGTCGAAATAAATCTACTCAAGACATTAGGGGAGTATGTGGACTGGTGTATCTGGACTGTAGTCTTGCTGGGTTAACAGCACTGTTGGTTGGATGGGGTAGGTCCGCTGCATTGCACATACTCCTCAGTTCTTGTGAAGATATAGCCAAGAAAACACAATCCCACCCATATGATTATTCAACTTTAGAATCTATTACTAATTTTTTTTTTTTTTTGGTACTGGGAATTGAACTCATGACCTCATGCTTGCCAGGTCGGCGCTTCTGC
>NW_004955403.1:31348778-31407586 GCF_000276665.1 Chinchilla lanigera | reverse complement strand
TCACCTTAATAGCAATTGTAGTCATTTGTCCAACACAGTCATTGAGCATTCATATTGTGCTAGCTTTTGTGTTTAGTGCTGTAAATCCATTAGGATCACAACCATAAAGATGAATAAAACCTAGACCTCAATACTAGTGTACTAAGTATTGTGGGAAGGAGAAGATATATGAGAGGCTAAATTAGTTAACCATTTCATGGAAGTATGCAAATTTTAGAATTAATATGGCTCCTAGATATTGTATTTATATTTTCTGCTTAGCTCAGGCTCCATCTTCTTGTAATCATCCTGAAAAATAACTGCAAACTTTCCAAGTATCTATTATCTCCTCCATCTCCCATGTGGAATGTAAAGTTACATTGTTTATTTAACAGTTGTGACTGGATTTAGCGGATTAGTATAATTGTGTAAATCTGATCCAGTGTTTCCCTACGGGTATGTATCACAACATGAATGTTTTGGCAGAGGTGGTAGAGTGCTACTGTTTTTAAGGAACTGTAATTCAAAAATCTTGATATACAATTGAATATGCTATTTAAAATTGTCTTTCTCACTGCAATAAACCAAATTAAAAATCTAAATTTATGTTTATCAAATATTAAGCAAATTTAACCCTAACACATAAGTATATTATGTATTTACATGTATGACTATGACAGCAACAAGGTGGAAAAATTGGTTCCACAATATTGACCTAATTGTCCTATTAAATGAATGGATTGGCTGATTACTCTCTATAAATCCCATTATTGTTTGAATTAATTTGTCTAAATACTGTAGTATGAATACAGTATTTTTATATTTTATGTTCAAAGAAGAGACATTGAAAGCCCTATTACAAGCATTCTACACATTTACATTCTATTACACTTTGTAATTTTTCTTCTGCCAGACAGATTTATGAACATCTTCTTTTCTTGTATGTGAAATAGCTGTAACCTAAATCTACTTGTTGTGTGAGATAACTTCATAGGTCATGAAAGATTAAGGGACAATTTTCATGAGAACAAGAGGGTGCAAGAATTTGAAAGGGAAGATTAAAGATGGTGGAGTAAAGACCAACAGCAAAATACATCCTCTCTGGGCCCTAGAATTGGGACTTCTGGAAAACAAATGTAGTAAAGAAAAAAGAAGTAAATTTCATTGAATCAGGAAAGAACCAACAGGAAAACTAGAAACTACAGAGAAACTGGAGATACTGAACACAGTGCAGAGAAAAGGATGAAGCAGTCTGGAACCCAGGGAGGTAACGCTGATTCTCAGGGAGGAAGACCTGTCTCCATTAACACGGGGTAAGACCAGAGAGGGTCGGCAGCTCCACGGGGCAACAGTGGACCAGACTGGCATTGCTAGCTCCAATAAGAGCCCACTGTTATTATAATTGCAAACACAATATGGAGTATTACTCTTAAAGAAAGTCCTCTGCATGACCGGCTAATGTTGGACAAGAAACAGTGTCTACCATGTATGTGAGAATTTAGTCAGGAACTGTTTTGAAAGGGAATAATTGTTTAATGTTCACCAGTGAAACAACCACACTTTAAGTTTTCTGGGGTCACTGTACCACAGTGACTGGGTGGGAGACAGACATAAGAGAGTCAAGGAGAGGGAAAGGGCTAGCCCTAGATCTCCCTACAAAGTTTTAGCTCAGTTTGGAAGAACGTGAGGGTCCCAACATCTGTGGTGAAAAGCCAGTCCAGTCTTGTGTGGGTTTTGGAGGGGGCTGCATCTGAAAGTGCTGGCATTAAGTCCAACAAAGTGCTTGACCACCCTGCTCTGCTGCCTACCTTCAGCACAGAACTCTGGTCTGTTTGCCATCCCCATCTGCCAGGATGTAGCTTAGTGGCACAATGCCGGCCTGGTAAGTGCAAGGCCCTGACTTCTATTCCTGGTACCCAAACAAAAATCAATATACAAAGATCAGAAGCATTCCTGTGCACCAAAAATGAACTCATTGGTTAAGATATTAGGAAAACAATGTCACTCACAATAGCAAGAAGGAAAAATTAAATACTCAGGAATTAATCTAACCAAGGAGGTGAAAGACCTCTAATGAAAACTATAGTAGTCTGAAAAAGGAGTTTGAAGAGGACAACAGAAAACAGAAATATATCACCTCTTCCTAGATAGATAAAACCAATACTGTGAAAATGATGGTATTTCCAAAATTGATATGCAGATTTTAATGCAATCTCAGTCAAACTACCAACAGCATTCCTCACAAAAACAGAGAAAACAATCCTAACATTCATATGGATCTGGGAGATATTCACAATAACATAGGCAATCCTGGGGAATAAGAAAAAAGCAAGAAGCATTGTATTCTCAAGCTTCAAGTTATACTACAAAGCTACAATAATAAAAACAGCATGGAACTGGCAGAAATACAGACATGTAGATCAAGAGAACAGAATAGAGTGTGCAGAAACAACCACAAGCACACTCAACTATCTAATATTTGACAATGGGGCAAAAACATATGTTGGAGGAAAGATAGTCTCTAACAAATAGTGCTGGGAAAACTGGTTACATGCAGTTTATAGAAGATTGAATCTAGATCCATATCTCTCACAATGTATGAAAATGAAATATAAATGAATAAAAGATCTAAATATTAAAACAGAAACACTATATGCTGAAAGATAAAATAGCTAAAACTCTTGAAGATATAGGTATAGGCAAGGATTTTCAGACACAACTATAATTTCATAAGAAATAACATGAAGAATCAACAAATGAGATCATATCAAATTAGAAAAATTCTGCATGGCAAAAAAAACTAACTGAGTGAGAAGACAACATACATAATAGTGAAAATTTTCACCTGCTATTCTTCAGAAAGAGGAATATTACCTAGAACATATAAAGTACTTTTAAAAAAATCCCTAGATTCCCCCCCCCATAGAAGAACTAATTAAAACATGGGCATTTCTTCTAAAATGAATAGACACTTCTGAGAAGAAGTACAAATGCCCAATGAATACTTGAAAAAAAGTTCAATATTGCTTACAGTTAGAGAAATGCAAACTAAAATGATACTCAGATTCCCTCTTACTCCAGTAAGAATAGCCATCTTGAAGAAATCAAATAATAAATGCTGGTGAAGCCAAGGGAGGAAAAGAAACCCTTCTACATTGTTGTTAGGAATGTAAACTAGTACAACGACCATAGTCATCAGTACAGAAATTCCTAAAAAAACCCTACAAATTTCCTTTAACCTAACTATAGTCCTTCTAGGTATTTTCCTGTAAGAGTTTAAAGGCATCATGTCACAACAATACATATTTACCCATGTTTACAGCAGCAGAACTCACAATACGTAAATCTCGTAAACAGACTATACGTCCATCAACAGATGAATGAACAAATATGATGTTTATACACAATTGATTACTACTTTTTCAATAAGAAAGATAAATTTGAATCATTTGTAGTTAAATAAATGTAACTTAAGACAGCAAATTTAAGTGACACCAATGAGTTATACAATCTTAAGTACTGCAAAGTATCTCTAATATAAGAAACCCAAAGTGTACATAATTTAAAGGTCAAAATAAATGACAGATAATAGAATAAAGGGAGATAGATCTTTCACAGATGGGAAGGAGACCAAGAGATGGGAGGAGAGGGGAAGGGAAAGAGGGAAGGGAAATTAAAAATAATTGAGATACGTTATGTGTAGGGACCAACTCTCCAGGACAGATGTAATCATTATGTACTGGAAATATGTACTAATAAAAAAGAAAATGAATAACAATGATTAGAAAGAGCAGAGGTAATTTTTTAAAAGTACAATCAACAGGGCACTGTAAATAGCAGTGCTGCAGAAGATGGCATGGTGCACTGTGCCATGGGAGGAGCAACAGAATAGGAAGCAATGTAGAGGAAACGGAGGAAGTGTGGCATTGAGGTTTACATGGGTTTTTCATCTGAAAGTAGGAATCACGGAGAAGGATTTTAAGACAGAGAATCATAAATCAGGAGACACAGCCCATAAGAAATCTAGTACAGCTTCAACTAAGGATATTCAAGTTCAAGAAATAAAGTTATGAAACTTATCTGGAGTTTAAGGAAGAGCACTTCGATTTTGAAGGATGGGGCAGGATTGGTACTTTTCCTCTCAGCGAATTTGAAAGGGAAATCATGGGCAACAGGGCAAAGCTGAGTTTCAGGCAAAAGAATTGGGGACTGGTATCTCCCTTAGTAAATGAAAGATGAAGGGGTTTAACTTGATAGCTTGGTAGAGTTAAGGAAGACAGAGTGGAAATGACTAAGAAATAAAGGTGAGTCAGGTAGTGGTGGCTCAAGGAAGAACTGAACTGGGTTTTCATGAAAGCTAAGGTTATTTTCTTCTTGGATGGTAAATAGCTCAAAACCTAGGAATAAGTTAAAAGGAGTGGTGGAGGGTAAGCTGAAGGACCGCTGTAACTGCAGGGAAGGGGCTATGTGAAGAATCAGCTCTTATGAAATTTACTGGGGAAGACCTTGCCGGACAAAGTCAGAACACATCATTCTTTCCTAACCTGAGATCTCATCCTAATATAAATAGTGAACGTTGAAAAGGTACCATGTTTGACATCATGGTAAGCTCTTTGAATTTACTATCTTAACAAATCTTCTTAAGAAATATTACTAAGAAAAAATCTGGTTCTTAAAAGTTAAATGACTTCTACTGACTTCTATCGCTTTATTGAAAGGAACAGTCAATGGTTAATTATTTGATCAAACTTGCATGTCTCTATTTATTTTCCTGAGAAACCACTTTGAAGATATCAATATGTAAGACAACAACCACTGTTAATTTCCTACCACTTTGTCTGTAACTCTGTATTGCGTGTATTGTTCTTCTGCTGGTTTGTAAATGGATGTCTGTTTGTTAACATGTTTTCCTTCTTTTATTCTTAAAATAAATTTTAAAAAAGTTAAATGACTTGCTTAAGATTATATGAATAGTAATGACTAGAATATACACATAGATTGGTCTTACTCCAGGGACCCAATGCTATATCACTCTATTAATATGTGATTACCTATAAGAGCACATTGAGTGAATTAAGATAATCATGTCACTCACTCCGTATAACCCTTTATTAGATTCTCCTGGCCTATTAGATAAAACCCAGCTTAGTGTCATACAAGGTCCTTCAGGGTTAGGACTTGGCTACTTGTAAAGGCTTATTACCTATAAACCCATATTCCTATCTACACATTAACCATCCAGTCTGTATGCAGCTGTGCATGCCACTGGATCTGACAAGGGGTTTCTTGAAATATCTGGCTCCAAAAAGTTGGATAAAGAATTCTGTCTCTTTGAATTTTCCAGCATAAGTCATTGCTGCTAAGAGGACCAAAACTCAGGGAAGTTTCTTAGCTGGTTACCAAACAACCAAAATCATTACACAAAATTTTCTTAAGAAAAACCTTCTCATTTCCTGTCCTAGCATTAGACATCTGCTCCAGGTTCAAGGGGTACTGTCCCCATAGCTGCTGTGTGCTCACTCAGGTTGGCAGTTGCTTTGCACATGCGACTCACTTAGGGAAAGCCAGCAGCCTCTTTCTTTGTTGAACACTGTCCTGATTACTAGAAAAGTTTAATTAGGTTGTAGATTACCAAACTAATGGATTGCAATTGCTTTCTCCTTAGCTGAATCATTGCTTTGGTACACAGAATGATCCCTAGGGTTCCCTATTCTGCCATCTTGCTTCTAAGATTGTTTTTTGAGCCACTATCCAATTTAAGTTTCTGTATTACTTTTGGGTGTTATGTCTCCTTGGTGCTATCAGGACTTTTTCTTTTATCTAGAATACTTCAAATTTGAATCTGCAGATATACCTATCAGATTGGTGCATCTAACCCTACCTACCTTTTTCTGTTAATTAAAAATTAGGTCTAAAGTGTTATTTAGGTTTAAGACAAACATTTTTGACAAGACCTTATACTCAGTTGTATCATTTGACACATAATACCAGCATGCAATGGAAAGTTTGACCCTTCTGTTAAGGTATGATCACTAGATTTCTTCCCTATAAAGGTTGATTTTTCCCTTTCCAGTTACCAAGTTCTCTGTTAATAAGTAGATACTCTGACACTTGGTATTTTGCATTTATTCTGTTCTCCAACATCCTTCAGGTTAATGGTTTTAACATGCATTGCTTGAATAAATTATTTTTACTTTGATTTAAATATCATCAGAGTGAAAAAAGTGAATACAGTAAAAATTTAGGAAGTTTTAAAAATTTGCTTCCATTTTCTTCCAGCATTCAAATATCTGTCTCAAGAAAGGCCCGTTCATTTTTGTTTGTTTAGCACTGATTAGCACAAGCCCTTGGATGACTTATGTGTTTCACCTTCATGATTTATCCACGCCAGCACTTCACATCTGTCCTTGGCAATTGCTCATCTTTCCTGCTGTTGTACACATCTTAATTCACCAAGAACACTCCACAGAACTCATTTATTTCTTCATTTACCCCTCATTTTTCTGCCTCATTGGAATAATTAGTCATTGCCTGGATAATTACATTTTTAGAGCTTTCAAATTCTATTAATCCATCTTTCTTAAGAGCGATCCTGAACACAGAATCAAATCCTATTTTTGTATGTAAGGGCTGCCTTATGGAATTACACAAAAGGCACTTTCTTCACAGCTCAGGTATGACTTACCCATTTTTTTCTCAGGATAATTTTTCATTGCCAATCCATTACTACATGTTGGTTAGAATTAATTCTAGTGTCACAGTCTCTACACGTCTAATTTCAAATCGGTGAAAATATTGACAAGATCAAACGTTGACAGGTGTTGTACTTTGAGCTAATGTGCCTTTGTCAGCTTTTTGAATGGGTAAAGTTTCTCATCACTTTTACAGATTAATTCTATGTCTGCTTTAATATCTGTTTTTCCTTTCTTTTCACTTTACTCAAATGACGTTTTTATTTTTCATCTCCCATATTCTCACTGTATTCTAGTGGATATATAATTATTGACATCCTCTAACTTCATCAGTATATTTCCCTAAGTATCTTCAATACAGTAAATACCCATCTTACAAACATTCTCACTGTGAATGTTCGCAGATACAAACAGTCCTTGTATTACGATCATTCCCAGCTTGAGAAAATTGCAGAAGTAGCTCAAATGCCTGCTGGACATTGGCACAGTTGTGCTGTTATGTGTTTACTGTACAGTGTGACAGTGTACAGTAGTACAGTCAGAAACTTACTGTATTTTTGTGTATTTTTCTATGTTTTACAGTGTAAAGTTGTGTCAAAGTTGCATAAGACAGCCTGCTGGGCTTAGGAACCAGTCTGACTTGCATATATTCTCCCAGAATGGAACGCATTTGTAAATTTACAGACAAACTACTTGTTTTTTTATCTTTTTAGAGTCTGCTTTCTTAAAGCTATGTGGTCTTTTTGAATTTAGTATTTGGTTATGGTAAGAGTAGATCTAAATAGTGATGAGATACTCTCTGCATTTTGCTGATGAGATTTTGTTAATTCTGCAATCTGATTAGAGATAACATTTGTGTAAATATTATATATATATATAATATAGGTATAGAGAGGGTGTAAAAGTGGTTAATATATTTCACTTCCAGAGTTTATCCCAAGCAAATTATTAAAGGTGCAGAAAAAAGTATTTCTCTCTTCAATGTCATTTATAAAACTGAAACAAATGCTCCATGACTAAAGAATTTATGTCTGTTTTAGACATAAGCTGCCAAAATAACTTATGCCTAATGTTAAATATAGACAAAAAGATATAAAAAAACACTTAAAATGATCTCTTTTGACATAGTGCGCTGCCTGCCCTGGGTTTCACAAGAGAGATGTCTTACCCATTTCCTGATGTATGGAAGACAATTTTCACCGAGCAGTCTATTTTCAGTTTTCCCCTAATGCTTCACCGTTGCTCTGTTTGGAGTTCTAGAAAAGAAAACCTACAGAATTAAAGGAAAATATGGACTGGTTTCATTTTTCTCATGGAGAAAATGTAAGTAAACTATTAGGAAATAGAAGGTATCAACATTGACCCTCAGCATTTTTGTGTATTCTCGATGAGCAAAATATATGCTGTGGATTTTGCCTGACAAAGCCACAAAGTGAATAAAAGCAGATAACCTTTGGGGCCACTCTAAGAAGACACCATTGCCAGGTAACTAGGGTACAGGGTGTTTCTCTAATCTTTCTCTAGATTTTCTCTGAGCTATGTAGCTGCCAGGAGGTGTCCACAGAGTTCCATGGGTTGGGGTCTGTTATTCTCCTGACGGGAGGGGACTTCCCTAACATTCTCTGCAGGTCCGTCATTCCATTAACAGGACTGTCAAAGGATACACAGGCTCTGTTTTCTCCTGTCGATGTCTCCTCTCTGTCAGTCCTGTACTGCCTGCTGCACTCCTGAGGAGAAATGATCTCTAAGTTCCTTGGTCTCCAATACTTTGTCTCCTTAGCCTTCTCAGTCACCCACTGTTACGGTCATGCCCTGGAATTTACTATTACTAATGCCTCTGACATAAATTCAACTTCAACTATCTCATTCTCTGAATCCTGCACCTTTCTTTCCCCCATTCATTTTCCCTAAATGTATAAAATGTCAACAATTTTTGACTCGTAAACCTCTCTAATTCTTTGACCCCTGACCACCACACTGCTCTCCCAGGAATCCCTCAAACCCACCCTAAATCTTACTCTCTAAATACCTTGCACCTAGATAGTGAGCATGGCTGGAGGAATACAATCACAGTTCTTAAAAAAAAAAAAATAATCACCATTATCTCAAGTGGACTCGGTGCTGCTAGGAAATACATTATATTTCACTAATTCCTTTGTTCTGCCATTATATCAGGCTATTATTCCATAATTTATCTTCCCCAGATACCTAAACTTATTTTCCAATTATTCTCAAATAACAACATTGCTCTCTATCTCCCTGAGGCAACTGAGACAATAAGAAAGGATCGCCTACCCATTCTTACCACCACACCTACTTACCTGACCTCATTATCTTCCTCCTTAAGACCAAGGTTAAGCTGTCTGTCACCTGGGGGAAGGCAACCTTTTCTTGTACCCTGTCTGCTGTTGGATGATCTAGCATCACTCTCTTGAATTCTCTTCACTGTGTTCCTGCATAACTTTTCCTAGACAACCACGTTATCACAGTTTCCATCTTGAACCTTGCCTGGACGCCACCACTGTCTACCTTCTACACCAACTGTGTTCTTAGCATCCCATCTCCTTAAAAGCGTTACCCACACTTGCATCTCTGCTTCCTGTACTCCTCTTCCTTCTTGAGCCAACCTCAACTTTAATGAGGTTTTTGTTTCTATGGCTACATTGAAACAGATTATTATCCAGTCCTCAGACAGTTTTGCCTTGCCAGTTCTGTGGTCATTTTTCCCCTTTCTGCTGCTGCTGTTCAGATTTCATTCAGCCTATAAGTAGCACTTTACATAGCTCCTGTCCTTCCTCACTTTTGTTTTCAATTTGGCTTCCAGAATATTTCTTTCTCTTCGAGGCTTGTTGAACATTTTCTTCCAGTATTTTTTGCTCTCCTCACCTTTGTAACATTTGTGGAAACCACAGGAAGTTGTTTTCTTTTTCCTCTAGCTTTCTCTACTTCCAGGGGCAACTCATCCTTCAAAGCCACATTTATACCCAAAGTCTGCTGAACTTGGATGTCACACATCTATCTTTCTAGTTGACATCCATCTGGATATTTAATGAGCTTCTTAAATTTAACATGTCCAGAATAGAACTGCTGATTTGCAAACTCTGCCACCTCGCAGATCAGGTCTACCTCCCTTCTCTGCAACTTAGGGAACAGTTCACCTTTCAGCGTCTCAAGCCAAATTCTCAATTATTTCTGACTCTTCTCACTCCTCACTGCCAGGACATCAGTAAATCCTGGCAGCTCTTCCTCTGACATATGTCTAGAAGAGTCAGACTACCATCTTACTATTTCCACTATTATGACCCGTCCCAACACACTATAGATTTTCAGTGGGACTTTTGCAGTTACTTTTCATTAGCGTGGCATCTGACTTTTCCCTCTTATGATGCATTGTTCACATACAATCATGATTCTTTTAAAATATAAGTGAGGTCTTGATACTACTCTGCAAAAGGATTTCAAGGCTCGACATCACGAGTAGCGTAAGCAGAGCCTGATCTCATTACCAGCTGGTCACCTCTTTGATCTCTTCACTCTATCTTCCTGGGCTTCTTTGCTGTAGCTGTACCTCGGGGCCTTCCAATCACACTGTGCCTCAGGACCTCTCTCTTCCCTCTCCTCCCTGCCAGACCTTGCTGTCCACCACACTCTATGAGTCCTTTCCCCCCTTAGTTTACTTTGCTTTTCTCCATCCCTTATTAACATTTGAAAAAAGTCACACTTGTTTATTTATCTCGCTCCTCACAAAAATGTAAGTTTCATAATTTATATCTCCAAAGCCTAGAAAAGTACATGGCATACAATGGTCATTCATAATACTTTCTGAATGAATGGGCACAATTCTGTAAAAGTGAGATGATTCTCTCTTCATACTCTGAAGAGAGTATATTACTGGTTTGTTTTTCTTCAGTTTATTCTAGATTCTTACCCCAGATAACAAAAACATTCTCGTCATAAATTTTTTTCTTTTTGCAATGTAGTGGCTAACTCAAGACTCAGAGAGAGTATGTGTAACTTTTTAAAGGTCAAAGAATTGTTATAACATTAGGAAAAGGTCTAAAGTAAGGATTTTCTTTAGTAAACTAAATTTATTTTGAGATTTGATATTTCTATTTAATGATACCATCTTTACATAAAGAATATAGCCCATTATGTTGGTAGACTAAATGGAAACAGACATTGCATTTATGAGAGTATAAAATTAAATGTAATGCTTATTACCTTTAAATGTAAGTGTCAGCTACCAGTTTCTTGATTTTACAAGACACTTAGAAGAGACACAGATGTTTTATTATGTATTCCAGCTAATTTCCCCTTTCTTTCTTTAGACATCATTAGCTCTTCTTGGAATTACAGCCTACATCTTGGCAAGGATGAGACAAGTGTAATAATTTCCATTGAAAGCTTTCTTACTCTTTTCCCAAGGTGAGGGAATATTGAGAACAGAGTACTAAATATTTTAAACAGTTTTTATTTTCAGGGTGATTTTCTCAAATATTACAAATGGGATGATAACTTGACATAGTTTGATGATCTGGCTTCAACATGAGATTCTGTTGTTGCTAGTTGTGTGACTTTAGAAATATTTCTTAAGCCCCAGATCCTTAATATTCTTGGTTTAAAATTTGGCAAAAATTATATCATCTCATGGCAAATTCTGAAGTTAAATGGGATAGTGATATCACTGATATCACTAGTGATAAAGATGCATAGGAGCTTTTCAGTGTTGTCATTTTAGAAAGGAGAAAGCTGAAACTCTAGGCTATAACCTCACTCTGCAGCGGGTGGAGAATTAGGTTTACTTCATGTCCTTTGCTCTGCCTCATGGCAGCCTGTTTCTGTATTATCTGTTGTTGTAAGTAGTTTTTACATTTTAATTTATTGAAAAAAATCAAAAGTGTAATATTTCATAATATATAAAAGTTGTGAAATATTCAAATTTCAGTGTCCATACAGAAAGTTTTATTAGAACACAGCTGTGTTTATTGTGGAGGTATTGTCTGTATTTTGTGGAAAACAGTGGCAGAGTTGAATAGTGATGAAAGAGGCAATATGTCCTTCATGCTAATATTTTTGCTATGGGTTCCTTTACAGAAAAAGGAACCATTGATATCATTTCATTGATAGCTATAAACCACTTACAATGACTACTTTGTACACTACCAATTAAAAAAGTATAAGATTAGGATGACCTATGCTTTTTAAGTCTCGTACCAATCTTTTGGAATAAATAGTAACATTTATTTCTATTTAAAGCCATAGCCTGAATAGGTTAAATTGTTTTGTTAGAATGAAAACTGAGACTAAATATTGTTTATCTAAATGATTTTAATATTTCTCTTGCTCATTTGCTTAAGCATGATTCTGTATATGTGTATATACACAGATATACACAAACTCAGAAGAAGTAGTTGTAGTCGCGTTTGTGGCTACAATACATCTAGCCCAATTTGTGCTAAGCAATACAAGACAAAATTTAAAAAACAGATTTTTATGGTTTGTGTGTTGATGTCCCCTCAAAGCCTCATGTGGTCATAGGCTTTTTCAGAGGTTGTTGAATCTAGAGTGTGTGATGCTGGGATTTAGGGTGTATGACTAATAAATCAGTCCACTGATTGATTTTGCCTAATTCTATCTAGGATTAAAAGTGAGAATGTTACACCTGCATCAGGGCAGGTTACCTGCATACAGTAGAAGGAACAGAAAGAGTCTAGTCTCCCTCTCTGAGTGCTTTTGCTCTTTTCTGCTGCCATGAATAGTTGCCCCTCTGCTATGTGCCACCTTGCCTTGAAGCCAGAGGATTGTAGACTGAAACCTTTACAAACTATAAGCTAAATAAACCTTTCTGGTATTAACTGTGGGTGTTGGCTATTTTGCCTCAGCAACGAGAAAAGTATGTAAGACAAACACGCAAAAATACACAACATTATTCTTTAAATCAAAGGCAAAGAAATAGACGGGCATGAATTTTTGAGCAGACATTGCTAGAAAATATTCCTTTCAGCAATACTTTCTAGAAACTAATAATGTTTCGTTAATGTAAGCTGATATTTTACAATTACTTTAAAAGCTTTGCTTTTTGCACTTTCTAGGCAAATATTGTTTTGCATAGGACTGTATCATTAAACAATGATGCAACTAATTTAGTTGATTGAAACTACTACAGGGATTATAATTACATCATCATCATCATCATCGTCATCATTTTGCACAGGGGGTTGAGCCTGGAACTTCACCCACGTTGGCACTCTACCACTGAGCTACATCCCCAACCTTCATTGCTTTTTTAAAAAGACAGATTTTGACAGAAATCACTTACTTCTAAATTCTTTCAGTACCTAAACTATAACACTAGAATGATTGTGATAATGTTTCGTCGATGCAAATCTGTATTCTTAAATATCTAAAGGAGCTGACATAAGGAAACGTGATACTGATACCATGGTTGCTTTCAGTGGCCTATTAGAATTGAAGTTAATGGGCAGGTAATTTAGATAACAGTAGACAACTACTCCTTGAAGTCTTTGACAGTTTGAAGATTTACGAAATAAAAATTTCTAGGTACTGCCCCCAAAGAGCCAGCTGCAATATGTATCAGCCTGCTGCATTATGTCAGTGTTTGATGGGACTAACAGGGGTACATGAAGCAACTCAATAGGACATCAATTCTTGAAACCCCAAATCCACTCCTGAAGTTCAAAAAAGAAATTGATACTGGTGCAAATGTTAAATATAATTAAAATATTTGTTTTTCTGGAGAAATGTTCCATTTATGGTACAACAGACCAGCTACTCTCAATGAAGGCTACTATGTGGCCATAATACTAGCAGATAAATTGCCCCTGGGCTACTGCCTCCCACAGCAAAATGAAATTTAAGCATTCTTTAGCAACAATCTGAATTAGTTTGCTTGTTTTCCCTGAAGAAAAATAATGTCCCTAAGAACATTAGGTGATCAATGACTTTTTTTTTTTTTGTTTGTTTGTTTGTTTTTTTCTCCGGTACCGGGAACCGAACTCACGACCTTGCGCTTGCCAGGCAGGCGCTTCGCCGCTGAGCTAAATCCCCAGCCCCCCTGATCAATGACTTTTGATTACATTCTTCCAAAACTAAGGTCTTTTTCTCAAGTTATGTTACCAGAGAAACATTCTGTAATATCAAACAGTAAAAGAAGAAATATATGCCTAAATAAATTGCCTTGTTTTGAAATTATTTCTATTTGCTTAGCAATTAAAATAATTTGATAAAATTGGCTTGTATAGAAATAATAGTTTGACAAAATTTTTATGAAAAGAAGCAAACCAGAGTAAAGTGTGAACAAAGTTTATGTACTAGATAGCAAATAACTTCCTGGATTGAATTTTTTTTTTTTTCTTAATCCAACAAAAGTTAATTTCTTTCTTTTTTAATTATTATTATAAGGGAATATAAAAATAAGAAATAAAAAACAATAACAATGATACAGAATTTTAAAACAAGATGATAGGAAATTAACAATGGCTGTTATATTGCATATTGTTGTCTTTTTTTTTATTTTAGAAATAAAAGGAGGAAAATACTAACAGATCGACGTTTTACAAAATAGCAAAGGATCAGTACAGACATTACAGAGTTACAAACAGAGTGGTAGGGAATTAACAATGCTTATTGTATTACATATTGATATATTCAATGTAGTTTCTCATGAAAACACATATAGACATACAAAGCTAATCAACCAATGCCTCACTGGATTGAATATTTGAATAGAAATCCACTTGATAGGAACAATGAAAGAGCTTTTCAAGCAAATGTAAATGCTTTTAAGGATTTTCCATCAATTTAAAAGCAGTGTGATTATGACTATCTTTGAAGATAATACAGTACAGCTAAGGGTATTTAGGTAGGAGGCTTGTCAATTTTATAAAGGACTGATTCTATAAAACCTGGTGATGTTTACATTACACTGCTTATTTGTGACATTATAGGCTGACTTCTATTTCCTGCAAAAGAAATTTTCTTTGGGACCACATGAATAATAAGGAGCCATTTTTGTTTTTGCTTGCAAAGAAAGTTAAATAAACTTCATGAATAACAAACACCAGATTTACTGAATGCTTCTGCTGATTGCCAATTAATTCCTCCGGAAACTTAAAAAGATACTTACAAGAGATACCATGTCAGCTTGTCAGTCGTAAAGCAACTGTGAAGATCTCAGGAAATAGTATGTGACTACATGTGACCTGCCCCTAACTCCACTAGCACGAACAGGACCAGGTTTCAAATTACCATAGTTACAATTACCTTAGCTATCTTGTATATATATGTAATACATATATATGTATAATACATATATGTGTATAAATATATATTTCCTTCTTTCTTTTTTCTCTGCTTACATTTTAAAAGATTTTTTTATTATTTTAAATAAAAAATACAATAAAAATAATGATACTACATTTCAAACAGGATAATGGGAGAGTAACGATGGTTAATACATTGTGCATTGTTATCTTTGAAGTAATTGCTCAGATTACAAGATATAGTCATGAAAACTGACCAAACAGTATAAGCACAAACCTTTCTTTTCAATGAACTAAGAGAACTTAAAGGAAACATTTCATTATTTTTATTAATAAAAGTTGTGTCTACTTATGGAATACAATATGGTATTTATAATATGATGTTTATAACATGAAGATTAACATGGCATTTTTTTTAGATCACATAGTAGTTTTCTTTCTGTGCTGACATGCTTATATCTGATAATCTGAACAACTACTTTGAAGACCACAATATGTAATATAATAACCATTGTTGAACTCCTACCATCTTGTGTTTTGAAGTTCTGTATCATTTCTAATGTTTTTATTCTTTTTTGTTCTCTTTAACATAAAAAAATGTTAAAAAAAAGGAAAAAAATCATGATAGTTAATGCACATTGGTTGATGTGAGTGTTCACCATACAGTTTATTGGAAACTATTTTTCAGCAGATACATAGTATTGAAAGAAAGCTCTGGGCTTCAAGTTTTCATATCTTCCTGAAACAACACTCCAAGCCTCTTATGCTTTGCTGCTCCTTTGAGTCTTCTTTTTCCATGTCACATGCACATAAAACTTAAACATTTAAACACTGATTAAAAAAAGATCAGTTCAATTTCCTGGAAGATGTCAGAGATTTCAGGGATAGCACTTTAATAGAGTGCTCTTAGTATAGAAATTGGTACAGTTTAATCAACAGTAGATCCAGGAGCAAATTTGTCTAAGTTAAGAAAGTTTATTTTGAAAATTAATTTACAAAAAAATAATAATTTAAAATATACGTCTGAATGATAATTGTGATGTGTTAATTTGACCGGACTAAGAAATGCCTAGTGTATTAGTAAAGATTGGCTTTGGATGAGACTGGGGGTGTTTACAAAGATGATTGGCACACCAGCCAGCAAATAGAGGTGGGAAGACCCACCTTCACTGTGTGTGGCACCATCCAAAAGGCTTGTATCCTGGATGGAATAAAAGGGAAAGAAAGACAAAGTTAGCCTGCATTTCAAAATCCCCATTTTGCTGGAGTGGGTTTGTCGTATGTTGTTATCACTGTGGACAACAGATCACCTTCAGCTTTTCAACTCAGACTTGTACAAGCAACTCAGCAGAGAGCTTCCAGTCCTTCACCCTGAGATTGGTTTGCACATTTGATGGCTCTTGCTCTGCAGCTCCCGGGTTCTTGCACAGAGCTGTGAACAGATCCTCCAGCTCTCCAGCATGCAGATCACCACGACAGACCCTCCTGCCCCTGATCCTACAAGGCTACTTCATTAATCCCCTTGCATAATTACACATAGGAAATATATGTGAGCATATATACAATATATGATTACATATAACATATACAAAAATATATTTCTATATTTATATTGCTTTTGTTCCTCTAAAGAAATCTAACCAATGCAATATGATCTTTTTCTTTCTCAGGCTTTTCTCTTCTAAGGTGGTTAAGATGAGTAAGATAACTCTCCATCTCTTATAGAGGACATGCTATTTCCCAAATTATATTTAATATAGGTTGGAGTATCTGAGTCAGTGATAGAGATTTTGTTCTTTGGTAAAGATGGTAGGCATTCAAAATTTATGTTCAAAAGAAAGAGCAAAGAATGGCTTTCATCAAGAAATCAACTGATAACAAATCCTGGAGAGGCTGTGGAGTAAAAGGACCCTTCTCCACTGTTGGTGGGAGTGTAGGCTGGTGAAACCACTGTGGAAATTAGTGTGGGGATTCCTTACAAGACTAGGATTAGAGGTCCCATTTAACACAGCTATTCCCCTTCTGGATATTTTCACAGAAGAATAAAAACATCATACCACAGCAGTATATGTGCACCCATGTTTATAGCAGCACAATTTGTCATAGCTAAATCTTGGAAATAACCCAAAAGTCCATCAACTGAGGAATGGACAAAAAAGTTGTGGTATTTTTATACAATGGAGTATTACTCAGCTATAAAGAAAGATAAACATGAGGCTTTTATAAGTAAATGGCTGCAACTAGAAACCATACTCATAAGTGAAATAAATCAGACCCATATGCATAAACATCATATTGTCTCCCTAGCATAAGAGCCTGGAAGCTCTTACGTACAATAGATATCATGAAGGGAGGGAAATTCCTCAGGGGAGGGAATGGCTGGGATGGGGGAGAGGAGAAAAAGAAAGAAAGAAGGGAAAATATATATATGTATATAGAAAGATATCTGGAATAATTGTACTGCTGATGTCTGATGGCTTATTGAAAGGAACAGTTAATGCTTAAATTTTTTGACCAATTTTGCATGCTTCTATCTGGTAATCTGTACAACTAATTTGAAGACAACAATAAACAATATAACAACCATTGGTGAATTCATACCATCTTGTCTAGTGAAGCTCTGAATAATTTCTAATTTGAAACCCTGTATCATTTTTATTGTTTTTGCTTTGTTTTGTTTTTGTCTACGGTGTTGTCATTTTGTTATTGTTTTTTCATTCTCTTAAAAAAAAAAAGAAACGGTGAAAGTTAAAGTAATAATTCACTTGGAAAAACTCCCTACTAAAGTGGAGACAGTATGTCACAGTAAAACTAAACCAAACAGAAAATTAGAGACGAAGGGTAGCAGGATATGTCCCCCAAAATAATGTGCTTTGCAGAATTACTTTTGAGTAAAATCACTAAAAAATACCAAACAAACAACAGATGCAAGAATGACAGTCTAATATCCCCTTCCTTTCCTAAAAATAGAAGACAAGCCTTATGTGAAGCATGTTTTCCCTCCCCAGGAGAAAAGACTCTTTCTTTAATAAGGAGTTATAGCTGACAGAATTCTGCATAAGTGTATTTTGTTAGTATAATTATTGGCTTCCTGTAACCCTACTCATTTTATATTAGTTTTCCATGTTGACTTCTCTTTGTGCACTTATTATAAGAGCATTTAGATTTAGTCTTTTCTTTGGGCCTTCATCTCCTTGTGAGGGCTCACATAAAACATATACATTAGTAGCTTTTCCCCTTTTCCATCAATGGATAATGGCAATAATACCAATCATTTTACATGCTTCACATGTTACCCATTCAAGAAGGCTATATGGTCTCTGCTCTCCTAAACCTATGGAATACCTCAGGGTTTTAATTCTAAAATATTTTCTCTGGCTCCATTCCAACTTCTAAAACTATAATTGGCTCTCTCATATCTCTCCAAAGTTGCCCAAGAAATCTCCCAAGGGCATCTGAGTTATTTTTCTATATGATCAAAAAATGTGTGAAAGTTTATATTTGAGAAAAATTATACAGTGAAAGATACCTTGCCATTAATAAACACCATCCTTTATAAATATGAGCATTTATGTATCACTGTAATAGGGTGTCTTTCCCTCTTTTGGGAAAATATCTAGAGGGGGACTAGCTGAGTAGAATGGAATTTCTAGTTGTAGCTTTTTCAGAAGGCCCCACACTAGTTTCCATAATGGTTGTAGTAGTTTACATTCCCAGCAACAATGTAGAAGGAGTTCTATTCTTCCTGCAACCTTGCCAGCATTTGTTATATGATTTCTTGATGACAGCCATTCCTTCCAGAGTAAGATGAAATCTCAGTGTCAATTTTTAATTTGCATTTTTAATGGCTAGAAATGTGGATACAATGGGAAAAAGTTTGCCAGCTATTCTTTGGACAAAGGACTAATATGTAGAATATATTTTAAAAACTCAGAAAAATTAATAAACGTTTGAATATTTAAACATCCATCTTATATATCATATGGTTTCTCTTACATAAGAAATCCAAAATTTAATAAAGAGCAATTTAAAAGAGCTAATAGAAAAAAGGGAGGGCTGGGGATACAGCTCAGTGGCACAAGCACCTGCCTAGCAAGTGCAAGGTCCTGAGTTCGATTCCCGGTACAAAAAAAAAAGACAAATAAAGGGAGATAGATGTTTTGCAGAAGGGAAAGGGGCCAGGAGGAGGAGGGAGGGGAGAACAGACAGGGGAAGGAGATAAAAGGAAGAATGAAGACGTGTTATGCACATGTAACAAGTCTCCACAAGTAGGATAAGCATTATGTACCACAAGGGTGAAAATAAAGACAATGAAAAATAATAAACACTTACTGAATAATTTGATAGCACCTCTCCTAACAGCAGTGTGTGACCCCGCTTGGTACACCCACAGCCGTTCCTGGGTGACAAGTACTCACTGGATATGATTTTGTGGGAGAGATTCGTATTCACAAACATGAACTACCAGAGCCCCTTCAACACTGTCGCAGCACTTGCCATGTTGTACCTGTGATGCGCCCAACATGGACACCTAATATCATTTACAAACTAACGTATTCAGCACCCAGCTGCTGATGTCCACACCCAAACCCCAAATTTCCACATTCCTCCTCCACTTAGTAACTGGCAACCCTGTCCTTTAATTGCTCAAGCTAAAGCCATGGGTTCATCCTTTATTTCTCTCATTCTTTCACATCCCATCCATCTAAGGACCCTCTTGATAATTCATTAACAATATATACAGAATCTGAGCATTTCTTCCCACCTGCTGCTATAACCTGATCAGAGCCACAGCCCTTTTCATCTTCATGTAGAAGTTTCGCCAAAGCCTGAGGCAGCCTCTCTAGCTCCTCTGCTGTAGTTCTGTCTCCACAGAATAGCCAGTGTCCATGTTTAAAATTAGAAGCCAGGTCTTGGTACTAATTTGTTTAAAACCATCCACTGATTCCTTATCTCACTCGAACTTACCTTGCCTTAGAAGGCCTTACCTGTTTTGAGAACCTGCCACTTGACTTACGTTGTCCCCTTATACTTTTGTACTCCTGCCACACCAACCCATTTGCTGTCCCCTAGGAGTCCCAAGCACACTCCTGCATTAGACCTTGCAAAGACCACATGCTCTTTTTGTTGCCTGGAATGTTGTTCCTCCCATACAACCTGATCCTTTGCTTCCTTCAGGCCTATATGATGCTGTATAGCAGCAACGACAGCACATTACAGACCTTCCAACAGTAAATATTGATTTAGCCTCTCAGTTTCAGCTAATCTGGGTAGGACTTATCTGATCATAATTGGACTCACCCCATGTCAGTCTTTAGCTGCAGGTCAGCGAGGCACCTCTTGCTGATGGGCAGACTCATACGATCTGGAGTCAGCTGGTGATTGGCTGATCTAGTATGGCCCCTGCTCACTGAATTAGGGCGAGCACCCCTTTCAGCTCTCAGCCAGCCCTGCCTTATCTTTACGGTTGTTCCAAAGAAGAGGCACGTGAAACTGTGCCAGGTCTTTCTTGAGCTTCTGCTTTAGATTTGTCTGTTAATGTCTCACATAAAGTTGCAAAGTCAGTACAGATTTAATGCTTGGGAAAATAGGCTTTGCCTTTTAGTGAAAGATACTGCAAAGCCGTATTATAAAAAGGCTGGGATAAAGGGGGGATGAAGAATTACACCAATGATGTAATCAGTCAGCCACAGCGTCTTATCAGTGAGCCTTCCCTGACCACCCAATATAGAATAACAACGTATTTCCCTGGCTCACATTCTTTAGCACTCTCGTTCAGCTTTGATTTAACAGCTTTGCCTGGCAGACATGAAACCACTAATATATATATTTGACCTACATGATTGTAAAGGCTGGAAGGGCAAGTCAGAAACCGACAGGACAGGGATCAGAAAGAAAGGATACTGTCCACAAGTGGAATTTCTTCTTTCTCAAGAAGTCTCGGGTCTGCTCTTAAACTCTTTCACCTGATTCAACCAGGCCCACACAGATTACTTAGGGTAATATCCATTATGCAGTCTACTGATATATGCTTTAAAATATCTAAGAAATGCCTTCATGGCAACACTAGAATTAATGTTGACCTCAACCACTGGGGACTATAGCCTAGCCGCAGTGACACATAAAACCACTACCCCGTTCACTTACTTTTTATCTCCTGTCTTCTCATACACAAGTTAACTGTGTGTGGGCTGGAACTTTCTCCTTTTTACTCACTGTTCCAGGGCATAGAATAGTAATGACTGAAAGGACTGAATCCTCAAGAAATATTTGTAAATAATCTGCTATTTCCATTTAAAATCAGTTTCAGACCATATGCACGATATAGTCTCCATTGCTCTTCCTTCCCACAATAAACACCTTTCCACCCACCCACACTCTCGTTTAATTATAGCACAGTTTATGTTTAATGAATATTCTATTTCCATATTATTATGATTGTAATTCATAGCAGAAATGTCCAGTATGCTGTGATCACACTTTCAGTCTAGTGTATAAGCATGTTTTTCTTAGAATTGTCTAAATTTTTGTTAAGTTTTCAAAGTATGTGTCCCAAATTTTCTCCAAATAATTTTGAATGTGATATTATATTTCCAATCCCATAGTACATTAATTTTTTTTATCCTCTTATTCCATCCCATTACTTTTCAGATCTGTTTCATCCTTATAATCCTGGGAATTTATCTGAACCATCATCCAAGCAATACTGTCTGTTTTCTTCTGAATTCATTTCCCTATTTTCTCAGAAAAAATTTCTGTTTTCTTAGTTTATTCTCACATTTCAATCATATCTTTACTATGAGTTACAGCTTTTAACATTAGAGCATCTACATCCTCCCTTGCAATTTTTGCTCCTCTCAGCACTGGTGATCTTGTTTTTTTTGATAATAGCCAGACAATAGACAGGTGGCTTTGATTCACATTTCCATAAAGATGAGTAATACTGAGCATCTTTTCATTTCCTTGTCAGTGATTTGTACTCTTTGAAGAAATATTCGTTCAGATTTTTTTGCCCATTGTAAACTCAGGTTATTATTTTTTAATAGTGACTTATGTGAGTTCTTCATATATTTTGGATATTAATCACGTATAATTATATACAATTTGCAAATGTTTTCTTCTGATCTGAAGGTTTCTTTGCAATTTTTTTGATATTTTATTTTGCTGTGAAGAAACCTTTTAGTTTGAGGAAGCCCTACTTGCTTATTATTGTTTTTGCTGCCTCAACTTTGGGAGTTATATAAAAAAAAATCACTCCCAAGGCGTGTCAAACAGCTGTTCTCCTGTTTTCACTAGATGTGAAGAAAAGCTAAAAAATTGTGTAAGAGCAAACCCAGTAAGCATATAAACAGATAAGCAGAGTATCTTGAAGACTTGTAAAAGGGATACTTTTACAAAGTAACCAAAATGGACATATTTAACTTTGGCTAAAAGTAGATGTTTTATAAGTGTTCACGAGAAATGTGCTTCTAGGCCGACAGTCATGTAAAAAATATCAAAATCAATAACACCATAGCAGTGCATAATTTTTAAAAAAATCACCCAATTCCCTTAAAAATAAGAAAGAAATGGAATAGAAAAACTAAACCTCAAGGGACAATATTGTCATGAAAACTAGATTACAAGACAGCCCTCAAAACCCCAGAATATGAGGGCACAGCACAGATGGTAAGGCTATATGAGACCAGAGCCTATGCAGAATAGAAAAAAGAAAGGAAAGGAGAGGGCTGATGATGATCTCATAAACCTACTTTATTTGCTTTAGACACTGTATGATATAAAAAGTACAGACTGTAAATGATTTGTTTTTGAATTAGTGTATATAAAGTTTGACATTTAAGTTTGTTGAATTAATATTGCTTTCATCGGATAAATAATTTAAAAAGTTATTTTCTGTAAATATATCAGACTCATTTATCAAGTTAAAGCTCCGTCAGGTTGGATTCTTTGCTGTTGTATTATCTCTCTGGAATAAATAATACTCCCTAGATGAAGTGAAAAAATTTCATTATGGGTTATTTAATCAATAACAGTCAACTATCTGCTTTATATGGCTACTCACAGGGAAAACGATTCTTGATTTTCTATTTCTAAAACCTCTAATGTAAGAGATTCTTAATTACTTGAACAAAAAAGTAAACATCTAATTCTTGCTTAGACATGTACATATATAAAAGTGATTACTAAGGGTGTTTGGTTTTCTAGACACTAAATGCTAAAACTATTAGTATTTCCCATCATTCTTCTGAATTTTAAATACATTCATGTAAATTGGAAAGACCAATGTATGCGGTATTTATCATTTTAACCTGTTGAAAATATAGTCATGGTAAAGTAATAGAGCAATAGCAAAAATCTTTATACACTTTATGAGCACAATTCAAATCTGCAAAGTTTATACTATATAAAATTCATTTTTGTTACAATTATTTGACTGTATAATTGTATTTAACTATTAATTGTATATAACTGTTAACATGATATCATATTTTACCTGATTTGAAGAAATATATAGGTTGCATTAACTCTAAGTTAAATGGCTTATCTTAGTACTTTACTGTATATCTGCTTTGTTTCCAGGAACCCAGCATCTGCACATACAGTCTTAAAGAGGGTTTCACAATTGATTTTAAGAATAGACTTAAACTCTAATGTAGACCAATGGATATTACTTTTGTATTTCTTTTTGTTGGAAAATCTCCTGAAGCCATATTTGCTCCAAGAGATGTTTGAGATGAAACTTCAAACATACTTTTTTTTTTTTTGGTACCAGGAATCAAACTCAGGACCTTGCA
Organism: Chinchilla lanigera; assembly: GCF_000276665.1. Taxonomy (NCBI): domain Eukaryota; kingdom Metazoa; phylum Chordata; class Mammalia; order Rodentia; family Chinchillidae; genus Chinchilla; species Chinchilla lanigera. The sequence continues at coordinate 31,383,838 of NW_004955403.1, read as the reverse complement.
CTTGCCAGGGAGGCACTGTGCCACTGAGCTATAGCCCTACCTCCTACTTTTGTATTTCAAGTGGCAAGAAATATGAAAACACCACTGACTGGAAAAGGTATAAATCAAATATTTCTGGTACTCATTCCTGTTTGGAAATATATACCTGTACAGGAATTTTTTCACTTATTACAATATATCATCTTGGCACATTCCATGTCTAAGTAAAATTTTAATATTGATAGATCAAAGGAGATAATATAAATTTAGACAGTACAAATTAAGACAATAAAAAAAGTGTTACAAAACATATTTAGAGAAGGGGTTGCATAGAGCTTTAGACCTGAACTTTCTTCATAATATTCTCCCCAAATTGACTCTGTAGAAATGTAAAAGGACAAAGTCTAAATCTGAAGTTCTGTCTTGTTTTGCCTCCCAAAATATTTGGTGGTTATTTGTCATAAGGCAGATCATTTAATTGAAAACTGTGGTTCACTTTTCATTTTAGCCTCAGTGAGTGTGGTTTTCTTTAAAACTCACCTCTATTCTCCTTTTGGGAATCAATCTGAAGTCAAGCTAATTCCTCCTCCTCAGGTTTTTCTGAGTTCCGGCTGGTGCACAATTTTGGGGTGACTGAGGCAGCGAAGAAGAGCTGCAGAATTGAAGAAAACTTGTGAAAGAGGAAATAATCTCCCTCTTTTCTCTCTCAAATGTGCTTCACAGTCCAGGAGCATCTGCATCACAGGAGAACTTCCCCAGATGCACTGGGTGAAGATTCCTGTGGAGTTCTGTTGTAGTTTAGATCCAAAATGTCTGCCCAGTGCCTCATGTACAGAGCTGTGGCTCAGCTGAAAAGGTGGGCTGCTGGGGCTGTGACTTTGAAGGGCTCATTCTCATCTTCAACTCCTCTCCTTCTCTCTGCATCCTGGCTGCCATGGGTTGAGCAGCTTTCCTCCAACAGGTCCTTCCACCTGCCTTTTCTGCCTTGGAATCAGTTGACCATGGACTGATGCCATGAGCTCAAATAAATATTTCCTTCTTTAAGTTGTGGGTATTGGGTATTTTGTCCCTGGAATGAGAAGCTGGCTAATACCAATTCTGGTTCCAAAGAAATGTGGTCATTGCTATGACTGTACCTGACCATGTGGTTTAGAAGTCATTGGAACTGGTTTGCAAGAGGAGTTTGGAAAGATTTGGGCATGTGTGTTAGAGAAGCCCTATAAAACTGTAAGCTGAGCTTGATGGGAGATTCTAGTTGGGGTTTGCAAGACCAGGATACTGATAGGAATCTGGACAGAAAAGGCCAGGCTCAAGAGATTTAGGTTGGAGACAAGGACTCCATTTGCACTAGTACCTTTGTCGAAAATCAGTTTGTTGAAGATGTATGAATGTACTTTTAGCCTCTCTATTTTGTTCCATGCTTTCATGTCAGATTATCCTGTTTTTTTTATAATGCCTCTTGCTTTGTTTATTTTGCTCAAGATTGCTTCTGCTACTTGGGTGTTTTTCATGATTCAATAGAAATTTTAGGATTGTTTTATCTGCTTCTATGAATAATGTCATTGGTTTTTTTAGGTATTTGCATGATCTGTAGATACATTTGGGCAATATGGGCATTTTAACAATTGAGTCCTACAGTCCACAAATGTAGAATGTCTTTACAATTTCTTTCGTTGATGTTTTATAGTTTTTACTGTGGAGATCTTTTACATCTTTGGCTAAATTTATTTTCAGAGTGTTTGTTCATTTTGGTGTTGCAGGTGGGATTCCCTTCTTGATTTCTATTTCAGATAATTTGCTGTTGGAGTACAGTAACTCTACAGATTATTACATGTTGATTGGTTTTATATCTTACAAATTTGCTAAATTCACTTATTAGGTCAAAGAGTATTTTAGTGGCATTTGGGAGGAGGGTTCTACATACAAGTTCAAATCGTCTGCAAACTGTGGCAATTGGACTTCCTCTTCTCTAGCTTTTATGCTTTTTATTTGTTTTTCTTGCTTGATTGCTGTGGCTGATTTCCAGTGCTGTGCTAAATAAAAGTGGTGAAAAGAGAGTATTGTTTCATTCCAGATATTAGGAAGTTTTCAGCTTTTCTCCATTTAATATAATGGTAGATATTGGCTTATTATATATGGAATGAACTATGTTGAGGTATGTTCCTTTTCTACCTGATTTTTTTAATATTTTAAAAACTATGAATGGATGTCAAATTTTAGCAAATCAATTTTATTAAATATGAGTACACCAAGCATGGTCATGCATGCCTATAATCCCAGCACTTGGGAGACTGAGATAGAAGGATCATATGAGTTCCAGGGTAGCTGGGCTACAGAGTATGTTCAAGTTCAGCCTGAACTACAAAGCAAGACCTTGTCTCAAAAAAATTAAAAAAAAAAAAAAAAACAGAAACTGAGTAGATACGATTCTATATGTAGTCTATAGTTACATCAAACTGCTTTTAGTTCTACATTCTGTCTTAACCCTAATTCTTTTTTATGTCATTACTTTGCCATGGAATGCTCCACTCAGTGCTCCCACGGAGCCATTCCTTTTTTAGAACCAGAACTGGATAACTTGTTTCTTTCATTGAAATTTCTCATTCACTATCAAGTCTACATCCCCATCCCCAGAGCCTCAGTTCATCCATGCACAATAAACTCTAGGTTTTCTGAGCACTAGACTCTGCCCTGTTCACTTGTACAAGTGCAGCACTTAGCAAGAGGCCTTTTTGATGAATTCTTAATCAATACTAGAACTTTATCATTGCAGATAGATTTATAATCCCTTAAATTCATTTAATCCTGTGAAAATAAAGCAAAGTACGTATATGTGTTAATGTGAGTGTGTGCGGTGGAGGTTGAGTATGTAAAGTACATTAATTTACAGTAGATAATTGTCCTAATTTTCATGCAGACTGCTCTGCATCAAGATTACTTGAGGACTTGGCATGAGGAACACTGCCTTGCTTCTGGATTCTTCCTCTTATCCCAACAGCAGTGACTATGTTTGAAGTCAACCTCATATTGTTAAACTTCTGTTGATATTTAACAAAACTCAAAGAACATCTTGTAAAAGACAGTATCATCCCTGCTGAGAAACAAGGGAGAGAGAAACCCGTGAATCCTCTGCTAAGCAATTTTAAATGTTTCTGCTGTAAACTTAATAGAGTAATTTTAACTTCTTGGCACTCAGCAAGGTCAACATTGGTATACTTTGTACTTACGTATTATACTGGAAAATTGGATCCAGAGGTAAATTGGAGTTTCCTTTTCTCAAAGTTGTCTAGCCAAGATACACAATCCATGAACAAGTACTTTGGTGAGAACACTGCTGAAATCTATACCTGGACAATGACTTGTTTTTCCAAATCCTAAAATACCAAAAGTTTACCTCTTTTAGTTTCAATCTGTATATACTATTATTTTTATTTTATATTATTTTTTATGCAATTGGAATTGTACCCCAACCTAGTTTAGTTTGTTGTAGAATATTAAGAAATCTTAAGCACTATTTAAGGCCATTAAATGATAGCAATTAAAACTATTAGAGCACTTCATATGAGTAAATTTTTTAAAATTACATTCATGAGGAAATATCAGCACATTGAAAACTCCCAACATTTAAATGATATGTGAATTTCTAGTTTTAAGGGAACCATTATAACTTTTTTCTTTCTAACACTTACAGATTCTCCAGGAGTCATTAAATTGTTTTGCCAATAATTGTTGCAAAATTGTGCACTAATAATTACATTGATAACATTGTGGGCTATCACCAAAGAAAAACAGTTCAGTGTGGGTTATTAATTATACTACCAGAAATTTAGACAAATTAGTAAATAATGTTACATTGGCACAGTAGTAATCACTTTGAAGTTATCTAATGAGAACTAATTCCTAGCTAAGATTTGTATACATTTAAGGACAAATGGACTAGAAGAACAAAAGATACAGGATTTACAACAGCTAGACGGTTGTGTGTGTGTGTGTGTGTGTGTGTGTGTGTGTGTATGCACATGAGCAGGGAATCAAGCCTACAACATTCACACTGAGCTACATCCCCAGCCCTCCCCATTATATTTTCCATTTTTTTATTTTGAGACAGGTGCTCTTTGAGTCAACAAATTTTCCAGACTGGCCTTGCCTGGAACCTGTGGTGCTTCTGCCTCAGCCTCCCAGGGTGGTGGGAACACAGGTGCTGTGAATAGATTTTGACTGAAATCTTCATATTAGTAATAGACTATTTTGAAAGTGATTTATCTGAGTAAAAATCATACTTATCACTATTTTTTCTTCTGAATATTATTCAATGCATTTCACTCTCTGGAGTATGCAATGTGGGCTAGAAATTTCTCAAGAAACAGCTTGCTTAAGGTCTTTCTGGGATTTCCTGTTTGAGTCAACTGGACACATCCCTAATATGTTCTATTTCAGAAAATTTAACTCTCTGCTTCCACAATTTAGAGACCTGTGAGAAAAAAGAATCCAAAATAGGAGAAAATTAGTCAAACCATGATTTTCATATTTTAGTACTTTTTGTTTTGTTTAAGCTAAAGATTCATGGGTTATGTTCCTCAATCAGTTATATACATTTTTAAAAATTTTATTTAGATAGCTTCATTGCTTACTGATTAAACACATCACTAAATACCATCCCAGTAAGTGCTTGAGTTGAGGTTTGTAAAATAAAGTAAAATTTGGAGCTTCTTTAGCTGAACAGAGATGTCATCGTATCTCAGTCAAATGGCCTATAAACCTGTGAAGAGAAGGAAAGAACTGGGTGAGCTATAAAATACTGCACATCAGGACAGGAGACTCGGGGTAGACACCAACTTCCTGTCAGTCTTGGGCAGGGTTTTTCACTCTTTCAACTGTTGAACTTGATCAGGGTGTTTCATACCTTTTACTTTTTCCCTTTAATTTTTTTCTGCTTTAATCTTTCTTCTTTTTTTCTTTTTAAAAAGCAGAGGTCCTTTAAGACTCTGCTTTTTAACAATTGCTCATTTATCCTCTCATTTAACAAGTAGTTATTGAGCACTAACTATATTCTTAACACTGTGGGAGGTACTGGTACATAAAACATGAAAAGACTGGGATTGATAATGATGTGTTGGAGACAGAATCAAGGAATAGGAAACTTACCCCTATGGTCTATGCTTTAAAACTGGGAGGTCTACTACAGCACAGGTTGAAAGCCACTGAAACTACTTTTATCTTTCTAATAATCTGTATTTTCCACAAACAAGAAAGGGTGTGGAATGATTAGACACTGTGATAGCGATAACAAACGTACTTAGAATTCTAATGGTTAGGATCTTGATGTACAGTATCACCCTACTACACTGACATCTGGTTTTTGTTAGATGGTACATTACTTTAAGAAGAAATAGGCAAACATATCACACTTTTAAATTAAATGAGGTCCATTTTAGGATCTCAATTTCTCTTTGTATTGAGGTTCATTTTTATCTTATTAGGGAATACAACGATGCCCCCAGATTCACCTTTATGTGCACAACTACCCCAAGGAATTCTTACTTATTTGTTTCAATTTTATTTAATACATAATGTTGGTAAATCAAATAAACTTTGGACACTCTGACATTTGAACAAATTAAGGTAAAGCCAAGAATACTTTAATTTCTAATCCTGGCAGTAATGGGGGGGCAATAAGAAAATTAGAAGGGGAGAAACAGTTGCAATTTAGGATTTACATGGAATATTTATGTTATGCAGTCAAAATATATAACCACTTAACCTCACGGCCAGTCAAGGATAATTTCCTCTGCTTCCTTCTATGTGAATCCACCAAATAATGCACCAGGTGTTTTCTTTCTGTTTTATGAAAAAAAAAAGTCTCTGAAATTATATGAAATTTAAATGATTTAAGTCCTGGTTAGAAAATTTAGCTTGATATTTAATGGTTATCCTCACCTTATAGTCCAATAATATTTCATTTTCCACACCTGCCTTCTAGAGCCATTTCCATCATGAATAGCAATGGGGGAGAAAAATGATAAACATTATGTGTGCAGCAAAGGTCTTGTAGTTTTGAGCCAAGTTGGAAGAGGAGAACAGCTATTACTACAGGGTTGAGTCTGCAGGGAGTCTGGACTTCTGCCCTGACAATACCAAACTCTGCAACTTTATTCTCTATGTGGTTTTTTTAAAAAGACTTGATCTTTCTAATATTACATTCTGAAAGCCAACTTAATAGATTTTCTATTTCTGGGGAGCTTTGTAGACAGAATTATGGAAAATTCTTGTGGTTGTTGTCTTGCTTTTGTCAGAGCAAAGCACAGAATAAATTTCACTGATTTGCATGAAGTTTGAATATTCACTGACAATGATCCCTGAACTGAATCTTCTTTATGTTGTAGAGGAAGAGAAGCATTATTTCTAGCAGCTGGAAGATAATTGGGGATTTAAGGTACTTTGGGCTTCGGCCAGGATGCTTGGCATGAACCCGGGTAAGTTGGTGCAGAGGTTCAGCGAGTGAAGTATTCAGAGCTAGCGTTTTGTAGTTGAAGCAGGTAGGTGTTGGCCTGTATGAGGTGCTTTGTGAAGCTACATGAAGATAGAGTCAGATGCCTCTCTCCCAGTGTTCATACTGTAATCATTCCTCTGAGATAAAATCCAATATGCTCCTATTAGAATGAAAATAGGTTACCCGGGGTATATTAGTCGCTGCTGCTAAAGCTGCAGAAGACAGGAGCCTGAACATATAGTGCTCTCAGAGAGCAGTTTCAGTGCAGAAAACAAGGATGCATAAGATAGCAGTAACTAATATGCCTCCCAGGTAGTCTATTTTCATCCTCATAGAAGCATATAAGATTTGATCTCAGTGGAACGACTACAATGTGATGAACATCAGGAGAGAGCATCTGACTCCAAAGGCCTCCCTGTCACATTTTTAGTCTTTCCATTTTCCTTTCCTACACATTTCCGATAGTGGTCGAGAGGAGTATATAGATTTAAACCTAGGAGTTTTCCTTCCTCAGCACTCCCCAAGCCCAGACAGCAGCTACTTTATGCTTGTCTTCAATAATTTCTCCTTTGTTTTCCTGCATATGTATGTTCTTTAATTCAGTGAATCAAATAATAAAAATAATTAAGATGCACTATATATTACACAGCAGTTCCCCAAGATGAATGTAATTATTATGTATCACAAGCATACACCAATAAATAAAAATAAATAAACCATCATATATTTCAGAATGGCTATTGACAAAGGTATTTGCTAGAGAGCTCTTCTGCCAGATTATGTGCCTGCCAACCAGAGACTTTCAGTCCACTCAGAAAGGTTAGGGAGTTATCCAAAAGCAGGGAATATTTAATGTTAATTGAGTGGTAGAAAATATACAAGCTTGGGTTTCTCAGGATCTTATCTTTCAACTCTACAGTCCTTATCAAAATTATAACAAAAATAATGATTTGGATTTTTAACATTTCTCCTTTATCCTTCACCTTTCTTTTCCTTATCATTTTTTTGCCTACCAGGGTATTGCCAGGGGGGCACTGTGACTCCTGAACCCCAGAGAAAGCAGCAGTTTCTGCCAGTTGTGAAAATTACCAACTCTAATCTTGGAGGAAGGCTTCCCAGAAGTGCTCCAAATTTGGCAGAGGGAGTATCCAAAGACGGCTTTGGATTAGCCTGGTCATTCTAAACCTCTGTCTACACCACAAAACTGTAATGACATATTTCTTTATCTGGGAATCCCCACTGTTGTTAGAATCAGGAAGTAGTAGATGCCTCGTATCCCAGTGTGGCTTGGACAGACTGCCAATACAATCTCATTTAACCTGTTCCTACGTGTGGCCAGATTAAATTCACCACAGAGCCATGTCTGCTTTCCATGGGTTTGGCCCAGTGGCAGCCTGGACTCACAGGCAGCCCCAAAACTTTAGTGGTTATTTTTGTTTAAATGAGGGACCTGATTAATCTTTTGAAAAGAGCTCCACAGGACATGATTCCTCTGAAATTCTGTATTGTCTTCAGTGCGATAGTTCTATGGCCTTTTATTATTGCTTCCAACTTGCCTCGTATTCAAAAGAGCTCAAAAAGGAAAATGGCAACCAAGTCTTCTGTGGGACCAACAACTACATATGCATTGTGAATGGGAAGAATTCTTCCAGTAATAAGCAGATGTTTTAAACCTTCTCTGCTGCTGCAGGTACAGAAAGGCAGGCAACCGGGAGAACATTGCTGCACTGTTCTCAATAACTTTCCCTTTTTCCCCCTCAGTGAGAAGAGAATGAGCCATCTCTGTGATGCATCCAAGTACATTAAGATGCACAAACAGCAGCCTAGCCTTTGAGTCTTTTTTTTTTTTCTTCATATTTCTGCAGACAGCTTCAGTCCAAATAAGGTTCTTATTCCTCCTGAGATAATTTCTAACATTTCCAAATGGGTTTCAAATTCCCCAATTCTGCTATCAGTAATGAGCACCATACTTCCAAATGGAGCACTTCGTTACACAAACACACATTTTTATAACTGTATTGGTTTCATTTGATATAATTTTAGAAAATATCTCAGGAGATTATTTAGCAAATCAAGGAAGCAAGCAATACTTTTGTATTATGATAGAAATATAAAGGATTAAGAAGAATTAAAATAAAAACATTACCATTAGCTACATCCTAGAATTATTTCACTTCCTGTCTGACTTATAATATTTTACATTTTGTTCTATTCAGGTGGTTTGTACTCCATTTGTAAAATTACTTTTAGAGTCATGAAGTTTTTCTGTGATGACAGAAGTTTGTGCTTTAAGAGTAGACTTTAAATTTAGAGAATTGCCCAAAGAGTTTATGACTAAGGTAGATCATGGCTGGTTATATCAATTTAGTTTTTAAAAAGAAGAGGAATGGAAATGATTTTCCCATGTAAATTTCACACTGCTGTCTCTATAAGCTAACACTGTAATTTGATGAAATGACTCAAAAATGAACCACTGTATCATTCTTACTGTTTTTGCTATGTTAGTTTTTTGTCTATGTTGTTGGTATTTTGCTATTGTTCTTTTTTTTATTTTTATTATTAGTGTCTTTAAAATAAAAAAAAAAAAACAAGAGTAGGACTTTAGATTGTCATGCTTTTTGTCTTCTCATCCACCTTCTGGGTGCTGTGGTTTCATTTACGCTCTAATTTGCCTGGAATTGGTGGTCTAAATCATGTAGCCGGCTGGGCCTCTAAACCTTCCCGGAGCTTTAGTTCACTTCGAACAAGTATTTAATTATATCAGTCACGGTTAAGATAATTAAATTGCGTTTTGTTTTCTTTTGTAGAATACCAAAAGCAAAATAACTTCTGTATTAACAAATTAAACATTTAAAATTCCTTTGGAAATATTAAATCATCTTCAGGTGTGCAAACTAGATTGCAATTCAAGCCCAGGTGGTACCTGCCTGTTTTGGGTTTTTTTCTCGCCCTCCTTTCCCTCTCCCTTTTTCTTTGTCTCGCTGAGAACACGGATTTAATTAAAATCACCTGACAGTGAAAAAAATTGACTTGCCAAACATGTAGGTAGAGTTTTCCTTTCCAGTGAAAGAACTGCTCTGCTTGGCCTCAGCCATCGGTTTGTTTTCACTTTTTTTTTTCCATCAAGTTCACACTTAAGGCGCAGGTTAAGGCTTCTGTGAGCACCGCCTATTCCTGTTATTGTGTTTCTCCTTAGAGCCTGTGCTCCTTGGAACTCTTATCTTTTCATTATTTTCTAGTCCTTCTGGTTGAGATGACTTTGCCAGAGGCAAGGAAAAGTGAATGAACTCTGTTCAGGTCTGAACGGGAACCATTCTGCTATCTATTAAAACAAAGGTGGGACATCCAAGTCCAGTGTGTTCAGTGCTTGCCACTTTTGTTGTGGTTTTACTGTTTCTGTTTTAACTGCCAGCCAGAAGGAAACTTTTGGATTTTCAAAGACTTTCATTTTTTCCTCCAAAATTGTTTTTTAAAAATCTAAGGTTGGAACTTAATGTGTCAACAGATCTCTTTTACGTTATTTTTGGCTAAAACCAGAAACAAATTGTGTTGAAAAATATTATGAGAATACCTCCTCTTCTAAGATTTCTAGCCCAATAGAGTAAACTCTAGAGATTTGGATTATTCAGATAAAACTTATGAAAATATCCAGTGCTTTTGGATTATCTGTTTAACCAAATCCCAGTGCCGAACTGCTAGAGGCTTTCTTAGCAAGAATCAAATAAGTGCATAATACAGCGACCTGCAGGAGTAGATAAATGAGCTACTAAAGTGAAGGAATCCAGAACCTCAGGGGTAAGGTAAGGCAAATTGATGTACATTTTTCTGATCAATATGTGGCTGGATTAACCTGAGTATTCCATAATAAAAAGAAAAAACAATCAACACTCTAGTCATCTCAAGATTATTTTAAAAAAATTATCTGCGACAATTTGGATTAAGTTTGGAAGAATAGTTTTTCAAAATTTTTTAGTTTGTGAACAAGGAAGGCAATTAATTGAATTAATACTTTAAATCTATTTTTGGGGGGGGCTGTGAGGACAAATACTGATGATAGTGGACCATAAACAATGTCCTGTTTGCAAGGCTTGCTAATTAAAGACAGAATCAGGTAAGCTCACAGTTTCAATTCAGCTGTTCTATGAGCTTCGACACAATTATGCAGAAGGCTCAGTGGAAACAGAGGTGAGCACATTGAATGTCTTAGGTCACATTTCAGATAAACTGTGCAGTGGTTGCAAGATGTGTAGACAAATCCTAAAGGAAGGATAAGAATTTCCTTCAAGGTAGAAGGGTGAAAGGAGGGAGAAGTAATGCATTTTAGGATGACTTCATGTGCAAGATAACTAGTTAGAAAACCAGATGCTGCCATTTTGTATATCTTAACACTGCCCTGAACCTGTGTTGTAGTATGTTCTGTACTATACACAGGATCGTAAACTCCTGGTACCCTTGTTTTGATTGTGCAAAAGTTTGAAAGCGCACACAAGGCACTTAGAACAGTGCCCAGAATACAGTAATTTAATAATATATGTCACCTATTATGTTAGTTATTGTCTTTATGTCTATCCATACCTACTGATAATGCCATATGGAAAAATGACAGGATAGTAGATAAATTTTTTGATTTTATTATTTTATTTTTTGATTTTATTATTATTATTTTATTACATTTTATTTTCATATGATTTTATTAAGCACTTACATGTTCCTGACATTGGTGATTCAAAAATAAAAAGGTAATGTACTTGTCTTTATGGAGGCTAATATTTAAGGCTGAGATGAAATCATCAAATAAGCACATAAGATAGACCCAGAGACCCAAAACCTTTGAAAGAGCATGAGAACGCTTGGTGATGAGGTAGGGGACGTGTCACATATTGTCATTGTTAATGTCCCCCCCCTCAAAAAAGTGATACCCAGAATGTGAAGTGGAGCCAGCCCTGTAAAGGCCTGAGGTAGAAATAAACTTGGTACATTCCAGAAATGGCAAGAAGGCTACTGCTTTCAACACACAGAGAATGCGAGGAGAGAAAAATAAGAGATCAGAGTGGAGAGTCAGGCCTGGGCTAGATCACACAGGGCCAAGGAGACATATGAAGAATGGGGAATTTTATTCCCAATATTGTGCAAAGTCTCTTTAGGATGAACAAAGAACTAAGAGGCACAATCATGTTTTCACAGCTCCTCCATCCCTCCGGTCACCAAGTACTCTGTTCAGTGTAGCTCTCCGGAACCATGGGGTCTTCCATTTTCCTTCAAAGGCAAAGCCATCCTGCTACCTAGAACCAGTGGGAATGTGTTCTTCTTTCTAAACTTGGTCGGCAATTATTATGCCCCTCATGTTACAAAAGTGCCTCTCATTCTTTTGAAATCTTCGCCAAGCTCTCTGTGCTGTATTCCTGCTCTTGTCTATATCTTGTCTCTTCATCCTTCATCAAAATTGATGTATTGGCTCTGTTTTAAAGCTCCTTCCCTTCATATTTAAGTCTCTCTCAGGCTTGCAAAGTCTGATTCACTCTATGGGTAAACCCTCTTCCTCCACCAGCCTCCTCATGTAATTTTCTATGATATATGATGGGAAGAGAAATTATGACTTTGCTAGGAATAGAGTTTCTTTAAAATCTGACACCTTATAAATCAACTCTACTAAGCTCTTTTGTGAAAAATGGGATTAAGATATATTTATAATTTTTCCTTTTTTGACCATCTTAGTATTGTGGATAATTAAGATGAGTAATACTCCTAGGGACTTTTCCTGTTCCAATTATTTTTTCTATCAAATCTTTGTGGGATTCAAAACATAAAGAATGAAGTTACAAATTTATTAAACAAATACCTATGAGATATTTATTTATACCCTGTAGCAAGCTCTGTGGTTGAGGGCTTGGTGTTGAGTTTTCTGGTTTTCTAGAAAGTCTGAAGTGTTTGAGATGTGTTGCAAGCTATAGGTCAGGGCCGTCAGGAGGTAGGTTAGCTAGCTTATACCTCATTGACCTGAACTAAGGTATTTATGAAGGAAGATGTTCATAGGCTTAATACCATATCCCAAGCAGATCCTATGCTCAGTTGTTTTCCCCTATCCTAACTGGCTCTAAGATTTGTTTTGTTTTGTTTTGTTTTTTGTTTTTTCTCTGGTACCAGGAATCAAACTCATGACCTTGCTCTTGCCAGGCAGGTGCTGTGCCACTGAGCTAAATCCCCAGCCCTGGCTCTAAGATTTTTAGAGAAACATTTTGTTCCAGACTTTCAGGATAATTCTAGACAGTAAGTCTCTCATTAGAGAAATCTCTTCTCTCTCAAAATAATTGCTCCTTGTTCAGAGTTTTACTGCAAATGTGAGTTAAAGATATTTGAAATTGGATGTAAATGGGCACATGGCCATTTCTTCTAATTTAGTGCAGTCACTGAGCCCCTATCACACAAAAGAAGAAAACTAAAATCCTGGCAGATGTACTAGAGAAGCATGTTTAGCAGTAGCATACATCATATCTTATCCTTCTTTTGGTTCTTTGGCATCTAAAGTTTCATTTTTACCTTATTTAAGGGGGCTGGTTTGGATTAAAGTCATAGGAACTGAATTGTCTCCAACATCTACATCAGGAAGTAACTCTAGCTCAAGATAAAGGTCATCAGTGGGACAGAAAGTTTGTATTGCTTATTCTGGCTTCTCTTTTCCTGTCCTGCAGATCATCTGGAAGAACAACCAATGACTTATCCTTTATAAGCATTAAATGTTGAACTAAAAGCTATTGCATGTTGATTAGCACTTCCCTTGTTGAAGTACACAAGTGTCATGTAAAACAAAGTGAGCCCTGCTCATGATGTATTGGATAGGACTTTCCCCTGGGGTGTCTTTGAGCCAACACTGCAATGCTCTGGCTCCCAGTTGTTCATGGAAACTTCCCATTGACAGTTGCTCTCAAGAACAACCCTTGAAGCAGCACTTAAACGGGTTTATGCATTTCTCAAGGTGAATTTTCTTTGCACACTATTTTGTCGTGAATTGGCACCCTTTGAATTCATTTGGAAACACCATGGCCTATTTGATGGGAGATTATATTTGATGACGTACATGAAAATCAAAGTAATTCATCACCTTAACAATTATTATTTACACTGTTTCACAGGCATTACAATTCAAAGTCTATAAAAGGTGTATTTTTCAGATTGAGGATGCTTAAACACCTTAAGTGAATTATGAAAAGAAATCTGTTCATAGTTATACTTATTTTAAGATTACACAGTAAAAGCATTAGAATAATTTATGTAGGCATCAAAACCTTTACTAAAATTATCTTCATATTGTGCAGGATAACATGCTCAGTTGTCCATGTTCTGAAGAAAAAAATAAATAAATTGATTTATATTACAGATATGAGAAAATAAAAACTGCTTTTCTAATTTGTAAAAGGTTTGTTGTGTTGGCTGTATGTTCCTGAAATTTCAGAGAAATAAATGAAAAAGTTTTTCTGTGCTTTTTTGTGGCTTGGTAAGTAGGAATGTTATTCAATAAGCCTTCATAATGACAAGTGAAATAAATCAGGCCTACAAGCTTCCATCTCTCACGGTTTCTCCTATATGAGAAACCCCAAATGTAAATAAAGAGCAAAATAAAAGATAGATTATATGAAACAGGGAGACAGATCTTTTGAAAAGGGGTAAAGGACCAAGAGACCGAGGGGAGAGAGAAGGAAGAGAGGGGAAGAACTAGGGTGTGTTACGTACGTGTACCCCCTCTCCAAGGGAAATGTAATCGTTCTGTACTGCAAACAAGTACTAATAAAAATTAAAATGTAAAATATCAATAATTATGGGAGATTAACCCATCTCAGTTTTTTTGATGGTAAATTGGAAGAGGGATTTTTTTTTGTACTAATACCAAAAAATACTGTTTAATATTTTCTAAACTTCAAATAAGTAATAATCTCTGCATTTTCTATGAAATTTAAATGTAAAATTTGATTATATAAATTTCTGAAATAAAAATTATAGTTAGCCAGGCGTGGTGGTGTATGCCTGTAATCCCTGCACTCAGGAGGCTGAGGCAGGAGGATTCTTGTGAGTTGAGACCAGCCTGGGCTACAGAGTGAGTTCAAAGCCAGCCTGAACTGCATAGGGAGAACCTGTCTCAAAAAGACAAAAAAATTATAGTTATTTCAATATTGAATATGTTTGTAAATGAACAACAAAAGACCAATAATCATAGAATATGAAAAATATCTTTCAAATGTCATTTATATTCATTCACTGACTAAATGAAAATTTGAATATGAATCACACTGCAAGAAGGTTTAAGGAAATGACTTGAATATGTAAAAGGTAATCTAGGAAAAACTGACAAGTGTTGAGGTTCTTGTTCTTAGTGTCTTTTTCAAAATGAATTTAATGCCTTTTTCTCTTTAAAATTGTTTGCATTAATTACAGAAATTTTAAATAGTATGCATATATTAAAGAATAAAATATTAATACCTTTCACTACTTTGGACACTATAGGATGTAGGTTTTTTAGGTGTATGCATTTATCTTTGGATATTCTTTCATGTAGCTTAAATATTACTTCTCAGAGAGCCCTTTATCATTTAATTAGCTCTGGCCTGTTATATAAATACATGGTTATTTATCACATTCTATCATGTTTTAATTTGTGTACTTGAAAATTTTTGTTTCTCTCATTTTAAATAAAATATTCATCAGAGTTTGGACTATGTGTTTTCTGTTCATTATTTTATTAGCACTACTGTATTCTGCACAGAAGTTCACATAAATGAAGGTTCCATTATTTTTCCACATGAATTAACAAATTATCTTACTTGGCATTATCTAAACAATAACTTCCATGTTGATAGCTGATTGATACTAAGGTATAATTCTAGAGTTCTGGAAAGTGGGAGAATGGGTATACTCATACTGCTGAATCTTTTCATTTATAAATACAGTCTTTTTATAGACATAATCATTTTAATTGCTCAGTGCGTTTTTCCCCCAGTTATTTTTCATGTAAGTCCTACCCATTACTACATCAGTATTTCGTATCTGTTTTTGCTACTGGTTAGGATCTGATTCCTTGTGTCTCCCACAATTACTGTGTTGAAATGTCGTCTCCAACGTGAAGGCCGGAAGAGGTAAACTGAGAGGAGAGTAGGTGAGGAGGTGGGTCCCTGGGAAAGGGATCAGTGCCCTTATGTAAGAGATTGGAGGGTGCTTGTCTGCCCCTTTCCTCAAGAGGGGACACACAGAAGATGCCAATTATGAGGAAAGGGTCCTCGCCAAACAAACACTAAGTCTTCTGGCACCTTGCTCCTAGGGTTTCCAGCTTCCAGAATTGTGAGAAACAAATTTCTGTTGTTCTAAATTACCTTGTCTAAGGCACTTTGTTATAACAGTATGAGCAAAGAAACTGATTTTGCAGGGATTCTATTACATTTTTAAAACAATTTTCCTACAAAATAGCATTAAACTATCCCCTTCAATGCATTATTTTTTGTTGGTCAATAATCTTTTTAGTTAATGTGGAACATTTTCCAAACCATTCTCTTGAATTCTCCTGGCAAAACGTAACGTAATGTGTAAATGGTGATGCTATTTATCATCTCCTTTTAAATATTTATGTGACTTGGTTTTCCTCTCTCTGCACTGGCTAGAGTATTTGAAGTAATTGGAAGAAAGAATAATGAGAGATATGATTGCTATCTTTTTCAGACTTTATTGGCATCATTTTTAGGACTTCCTTGTTAAGAAAGATCTATTGTTTGATGTATTCTTTGTCGTGTTCAGAATATTTTCTTTATTTACTAATAGTTTATGTAAGAAAATATTATATTTTATCAAATGCTTTTTTGTATTTAATTTCTGCATGGGATCTGGATAGTCCCCTTTTCCATTTTGTTAATTTTTTATTATTACATGTTTGAAGAACATAATGATTACATTTATTGTGGAGAGTTCTTACATGAACATAATACATCTCAATTCCCTTTCTCTCTCTCTCTTCCTTCTCTCTCTTTCTTTCTCTCTTTCTTTCTTTCTTTCTTTCTTTCTTTCTTTCTTTCTTTCTTTCTTTTTCTTTCTTTCTTTCTTTCTTTTTTCTTTCTTCCTTCCTTTTTTTCTTTCTTTGTTTCTACATCCCCTATCTCTCCCCTCCCTCTCTGCTATTTCTTCTCATTTGCAAAAGCTCTACTTTCATTGTTTTTTTCTTTCAATTTTTTATCCCTTTTCTCTCCCCAATTTCCCTTCCTACCATTTCTTGTTCCCCCATGCATTTTGCAAAACATCTCTCTACTTCCTGTGTACCTATCTTCTATTTTGATTTTTACTCCTGGAATATAATCTCTTCTCTTATTATGATGATTAAAAGAGTCTACTATATATGGGTGACTGACATTTTATTTATGCTTTTTATATCTACTTTTGTAAGGTAAACTGTCATGGAGTTACCTCTATGAGGATTGTTATGAGCATCAGGGTGGACTGAAGCAATGTGAAGCACTAGACAGCCCATGGTCTGAGATGATTAAAGGTAAGAATGAAACTGCTTAGTGGATTTCAACACAGAAAATTTGTTGAGTCACTCATAGCTTTGCTGAATCCTTACAGAAAGAAAATAATTTGGTAATGGGTCAGAAGTCATCTCTTCTCCTCAAATCTTCAATTTACACACAATGAACTTGAAAACTGCTTGTAGAACTAAAAGAAGAAACTCTGCTCTCCTTTGTTCTGTACAGTTTTATGTTAGACATACCAGTTTCAGAATAAATTTTGAGAGAATAAGCTCCATTTTGGGATCAATACAGTAGAAAAGGTAATACAGAAGCTTGATGTGAATGTGATCCAAATTTTCTAGGAATAGGAAATTAGTAAAACAGACAGGTGACTAAGATGATGAAACTATCCTACAATAATCCATCCTGCATCATTATGAAGAATGGAAGCTCGAGAAATTTTGCAATTTTAGGACAGAAGTTACCTCCTTCATGCCCATTTAGTTCACTCTCAGCCCAAAGGTTGTACATGTACATTTCCTCAGATTTCAGCTTCCGGGTGCTTGAAACCTCTCACAAATTCTCTTTGCCACCTTTTGATCTTAACTGATTAAAACACAATGACCATATGTATAATTAGCCTAAATCAATCAAATGTAGGTATGCCTAAATCAAATTCATGGAAACTCCTTTATCAATAGAGTAATAGATCCATATTAATCAAATAAATAAAACAGGGATCTAAGTGCATTAAATAACACTTTTGAAAGTCCTACGTACAATCAAAATTGTATTTGTGTCTTTGCTCTGCCAATTATTTGCTGTAAAACATTGGGTGAATTTTATAACATTTTTAATGCCTGTTTGCTTATTTGTAAAATGATACTAACAGTACCTACTTAGAGATATGCTATGAGGTTTAAGTGTGATTAAAGTACACAAAGTATGTAGTATAGAGCTCAGCACATGGTAACTACTCAGGAAAAGTTAACTCATGCTACTTTATGTGGACTAAATACAGTGTTCATTTTATATTTTAATTTTTTAGAATAGCAATAAAAAGTACAATGGGACTTTTATAGAAAAAATAAACTGAAATCCAAAGTTATAAAGCTAAGTATTTTATAAAGAATAAATTGTGCATTCAATTCTTTTTTTTTTTTTTCCCGGTACCGGGAATCGAACTCATGACGGCACGCTTGCCAGGCAGGCGCTGTGCCGCTGAGCTAAACCCCAGCCCCATGAGTTCAATTCTTGATACCCCCCCCCCAAAAAAAAGAATAAATTCTGGGCAGAGGATAAAATTATGTATCAAACATAAGCTCTAGGGTAGAGGTTCAAAGCATTTATCAATAACTGAATGAAAATAATTCCAATCTTTTGACTCAGACATGTACTATATATATCATTATATTCAGAAAAATAAATTTGGCCTCAGAAGATTTTGTTGTTTCAACTTTTACACTTAAGGAAGTGCAACACACTAATGGCATAGTTCACATCTCAAATTCCCTTCTCCACCCTTGTGAAATTAATGCCAGAATCCTCACATTCTATATCACTTGTTTCTTCACGATTGCTATTTCTGGTGTGGCAAACAAGCTTTTATTCTCATAAAACTTTGATCCTTGTAAAGCGTTGAAGTTCAGTATTTTTAATTTAAATCATTTTTACAAAGTAGAGCAACTTGTATTATTAAATTTATGTTTTGTTGCATCATTGCCATAATTTTAGGTCTTCTTGGCTGTTCACTACTAAGCATATTGCCACTACCCAGTGATAGCATTTCCCTTAGAATTATCACTAAAATTGTAATTACAGTCAATAACACAGTCCCATTCATTTGTAGTATTCATTCTTAACATTAGAGTCAAGACTGATGTTGCCATCAGGTAACATGTTTTATTTTGAAAAATGTCGTGCAAAATTTCTCACCAAAAGAAAGATTACACAGATGCCATTTGAAAAAATACAGTTAAAAACTTATAATTACTCAAATCTTGGTTTACCAGATGTAAAACTCATCAGAAATTTCCAGGAGTAAAATCAGTAGCTTTTTACCCACATACTTAAAATAATTTAGACCAAGGTATTTCTATATTAATTTATAACTTTTCCAGAAGGATGTTATGTTTTTCAATTTTTATTTTGTTTGAGATATTTTGAAATCTAAGAGGTTCACATACAGAAAAATTAACTAACGTTTTGAAGGTACAACTGTGCGTTTCCTAAGTGAAACAGTGTTTAATTCCCTTCTAAGGATAATTTGCTGTTTCATAATTGCATATATTTGCAAAAATAGGCCCAAGATACATGCTGTATCCTCTACCTTTTTGTATGTAGTAATAATTCTTATAAATAAATTTTGGATAATTTATAAATATTAACCAAAAGGATGTAAAGTATAAATCTTTTATGTGTAAATCTTATATGATGACTTATTTTATAACACTGTCTCTTCCAGGCTCGTGTTTTACATACGTGAAGTATGCTCATCTGTGACTCATGTTAGTTTTTATGCAATCCCCCTGCATTAGGGTGGATTAATCAGACATTTTATTACAAAGACAATTTCCCTTTGCACCTGCACAAGTGTGTCCAAATAGTCCTGCCTTGCACAGTTCACTAGTGTTCTGATTCATTAGGTGCTAAAATCTTAATTCACATGAAATATTTCTAAGTAAGCGGCACCAAATTGTTAATTTTGATTTGGTTTTTCTGCTCAATTTAACTGAAAAAGTGACTGAATAGTAAATCCTAACAAACATGCAAGCAATGGAGAGGACTGTAGGATCGCAGTTTCATTTATGCTGTCAAGCTGATGAATTAGCTTATATTATACCTGGGTTATGGACCAAATGATGTCTTTTGATTCTGACTCAAGAAAAACAGCAGGGATCTTAAGCAATGAAAGTCCTGGAGTTGTTGTTATTTCTGGCCTTTTGATAAAGTGAAGGGAGACATGTAGCTAGAGAACATCAAAGTGTCAAAATCAATTTTACATGTAGTTCACCCATCTGATGAAAGACAATAGAAGGTCATAAAGCTTGTCATGATTCAGTGGAAGTTGACAAAGTTTCTCTGTGTCCATTTAACTAACATCTTTCTCTGTGTTTCAGGTTATGGGCAATCTACTCAGTCCGGTCAGCAGTCAGCCTCACAGAGTCTCATACATCTTCACGTGGTGTGAGAGATTTCCTGAGCATTCTAAGAGGAGGAGAGAAGGAGCTGAGGATGCAGACAGGGGTGCTAACATAGAGGCTGAGGAGCACAGAGGAGCAGGTGGGTACCATGCTGGGTACCATGTAAGCCAGTCAATATCATCAGAAGTTCCAGCAAGAAAGAGCCCAGTGCTCAAGGTCAGCAGGATAGGACTGGAGGGGCCAGTGTGGCTAGTGGTGAGCATAGGAGAAGGCCTTCTCTCCTTTGATAAGAGGGCAATATTTAAGCTACTTCAGGAATATGGGTCACACCCAGGAAGAAGAAAATTAGAGGTGTGATGTGGGAAGCTTCCTGAATTGACAGAACAGATACCCTGGAAACTGGACTAGAGCTGCTAGAATTACCTTGAATACCTAAGAGAAAGGTGTTCGATTACCAAGCCGCAGTACAGTAGTGTGAGCTAAGTTTTAGTATAAGAAATAAAGGTATGTCTTTTGCACCTGTGTATGGCAATGTGTGCTGCACCATACAGAAGGTAGAAAGCAGTGTGAGACCTGTTCTTTTTTCCATTCCACAGTAGATAGCAGAAATTATAAGTATATAACTGTTTCTAATGCAAAACAACTTTTTGTCCTCTGATATTTTTAAAGAAAAATATAGGATATATTACACAAGCACTTTTCTGTTTGTGTATGCATGCCACTGTCTTTAGCTAGATTTATATAAAGCAAAATAAAGCCAGGTATCAGATAAATGTGTTAGCTCTGTACTTTTGAGTATTTTCTTTCATGGTATACTTCTACATTTCATTAGTGATATTAGCCTGAAGGTCAGATTTGTGGAGAGGTAACGGTCAGCCTTTGAAGCCTTACCCAAATGTGTATGGAAGGCCTTTGTCCACTAATGAACATCCTTTCATGTTACTGGTTTTGTAAAGCCTTGCACTGTGAATGGACATCAATCAACTCACAGCTGTACTGAGGCCTTCAGATGGCTGTAGCCATGGCAACATGCCAAAAATGGAGACGCAAATTAATCCATTTGTGTAGAATTCTCAGCGAGAGTCCACTTTCATCTTGCAGAGATTACTGTTAGGAAGTCTGATAATAATGTATAATACTAAGCAACAGCAAAATAGTGATGGACCATCCACAGGATCTTCTCCCAATAAACAGTGGGGCTTCTTTATCTGCTACAGTCGACAGAAATCAGCTGGGAATTTGATACTGCACTGTAATGTTCTCTTAATAATAAAGGTACATTAATTTAATGCTCACATGTAGGCTGTTTTTTTTTCCATTCTCTCACTAGTACCATCTAATCAGCCTTGAAAATGAGTACAAAGATTTACACAGCCGTGTAAAATTGAAAAATAATCTTTTATCTTATTGCTAATAGTGTTCATATGACATATAGAATAAGAGATACTTCCAACATAAGATTTAGAATGAATTGTTAGCTTACTCTGTTACACAAGCAGCTCAAGTTAAGTCCTTGTATCTTATAAAAGTTAAAAAACCACTGTGTTCTTTGCCTTGTACTATTTTAGTGTTTCCTCCAGGCAAGTGTGTTCTTCAATTACTATACCCTAAAACCCATATTTTGCTTCTTAAATAAATTTAAAGCCAAATTGCAACTTGGACTGTCAAAATATTTTGATGAATTATTGAAGCAAGGTAAGTTTTCACAAACTGAATGTATAGAGCAGATACTGACTTTTAATTTGGAATTTAGATTCATTACTCAAAATATGGAAAGGCAAATAAAAGTGATGTTGTTATATATCCTTGTTATTCCTGTCTTAGGGACCTGTATTTTTGCATACAGAAATTTTTCTGCCATGTAGTTCCTAACTTTTACAAGTCATGGAAACATCTGAGAATTTAATAAAAGCTCTGGAAAGTACCCTTATGGATTCTGCACAAATATGCACAAATTTTCAGTTGATTCATGGATCACTGATTAAAAATTTGTTGGTCATATTTAACACTTACGGCAAGGAACAGGTAAATAAACTGGAAATGAGTGACTTTTCTTGGACCTATTAGAGAACTATATTTTTAGGGGAAAACTGCCACCCTGAAAATCAGAGAGATAGGTGAATCCAAATTCACAGCTGGTTACACAGGGCAGAAGTGACGAGAACTGTGAACTGACGGGAACACGGAAATAGTCATTCTCATGAATTGCTGGGAGCAGGAAGTAGACTGGATTGACAGAGGGGAAACTTTTCGAACTGTAATCTTAGAAAAATTCCAAATTTTTAATAGGGTTTACTCTCAGAAAAGACATCAAACTCTCCTGGGAAAGACCCAAAGCTGTTACCTTCATAGTTCTGGTAGGATGAAAAGAATAATTGTTATGAAATACTTCCAGAATATTCTGGAAAACAAAGACCTACTGTGTAAGGAAAGAGAGTTTGCAAAGCCATATCTCAGCAAGGGAAGGATCTTCCTCCTACTCTAAGCCTGTCTAGCCTTCTGGTCTCATCTAAATTGGTGGAAAAAAGCTGGCCCACTGGCAAAACACTTGGGGAGATCACAGTCCAGTGGTACGCAAGCAGACTGCAACACAATCCTAAGAATGCTTACCCAAGCTCAAAGCTGACCAGCACACTAACATAGCAGTGACAGTGAGCAGTAACAGTGAAAAAGAACTGGAAGACACAGGATCTCTGAGGAAGAGATTTTAAAACAATTCAAAGCCAACAGCAGTGACAGCTGTAAGGACAATAGCTGTACCTCTGACATCTACAACTACAAGAAATGCTCAGTAATATGCAATTCCTAGTCAGAATTTAATATAAATTCTCACATTAAAGACCTTCTTACCTACTACCAGTGAATGTATCAGATTATAGGCATAATAAAGGCAACAAAGGGAAACAAAGTCTGAAGTTCTCTGAATGACTGGCAATCAAGTGAGCGGAATGCCAAAAAGTACTTACCTGTGATCCTTTCCACTGCAAATGGATGTAAAGAAATTAAAGACCCACAGGAATGCAGAAATTGCAGTCTTGGGAGTGGCTGATCAAGGTAAGAGCCAAATCTTAAGGCAAATGTGTAAAAATAAAATAAACAACAATAATATCAAAACCTGTTCAACTTTCTAAGTGGTTTGTACAGAAAAATGGGCTTTTAGGTCTCTTTTTAAAAGTGCTTTGTAGCTAGGATTTTTAATTGAACTTGAGCTTATAAAAAAAATTAGCAACCAAAAGGGACAGATTCAGGTAAGGCAATAAAATGTAGAGTGTCTTGATTTGAGTCAGGTATATAAAGGGATTAGTATACATAGAGCTCCTATTAACTCTTTTGATGTGAAGCCATTGTTATAATTATAGCAAACATTTTTAAAGTCTCCAAATGAATGGTCTTTTTGTAATTAATTATGTAGGTTTTGCTCAAAAAGTCAATTTATGGTTTATTCCTTTGCAAGTAATTACAGCACCCATTAATAAAACGGAAGGTCAGAATGACTAAAATTGTTAAATAACTTTCAGCTTTACTCTGTGGTCGGACAAGCAGCAGCTGAAACCAGTGAGCTTCAGGGCCTTCCCTAGGGAACAAGCACTCAGAGCCAGGGGGAGGAAAATCACCACCCTCTGTGTAGAAAGAAGATTCACTTAAGTCATGCCAGAAACCATGCAATCAGGAGGAGAAGAGAGAGAAATAAAATATTGAAAGAAAAGAGTTGCAACTTTTAACTCAATGTACAATGAAATTTTCCTACACAAAGGCAAATGAAGACTTTCATAGACAAACAAAAACTGAGAAACTTAACCAGCAGTTCTTCCCTAAAAGAAATATTAAGATAATTAATTCAGAGGAAAGGAAAATGATATATCGGTAGCCCCCATCTTTATTAAAGAAAGGCTATTAGAGAAATAATGAATGACAATAAAATGAAAAATTTGTTTCTTAGTTGATCTACAAAAATATGATTTGTATATATGCTGCCAAAGTGAGCACAAGGAAATGTTTACATAAAGTACAGTGGTAATGGTGTATTTCTTAACTCTGAGTTATGGACTGATAAAAAGATGGTAAGAATGAGACACAGGTTGGAGAATATAGAAATATTGTGTTATAAGAAACTAGTGCTGTCTTTGAAATAGGTTAGTGTTATATAAAGGTCAACAGAGATTGTTTTAAAAGGTATATTATAAACTTCAGAGTAACCCACAAAATATTAAACAAAAGAAGTATAATTGATATCCTAATAAATGCTATACAATGAAATTTTATAAAATGTTCTATTCAAGTCATAGAAATCTGAAAAAGAGGGAAGAAACAAAGAAAATCTAAGAAAGTTACAAATACAGTTTGTAACACAGTTACAAACATGGCAATAGTAGGCCAACAATTTTAATAAACAAAAAGAGGGTAAGTAGTAAACCAACAGTTTTAACCATCGTGTTCAATGTGTATCAATGTGTATCAGCTGAAAGAGACCTTCAGATGGACAGTCTTTTAAAAGAGCAAACTATATATTTGCTATAGAAGACCCATTTTAAATATAAAGACTCAGACACATTAAAAGTAAAGACCAAGACATAGCATATTAAAACTAACCAAAACAAACATAATCCAGCTATAATAATTTTAGGTAAGCAGACATCAGCAGAAGAAATCAAGAGAAAAATTACATAAGGCTTGAGGGGTTAATCTTCCAGGAAGATATTCCTGTCCTTAAAGTGCATTTGTTTACAAATACAGTCTCAAAATATAGCAGTAAAAACTTATGTAACTAAAAAAGTAGATAAATCTGATATGGTAGTAGAAGGTTTCAATACCTGTCTTTCAGTAATTAGTTCATCGAGAAGGGAGAAAATTAGCAACGATATAGTTGTCCTGAAATGCTATGAGACTAGAAATTCCTTAACACCAAAACCAGATGAAGACATTACATAAAAAATAAGATAAAAAGTTCTCAGCAAACTAGAAATAGAGAATGTCATAATTTGAAGAGGACATTTACTAAACTATCTATATCTAGTTATCATGAGAAATTAGATACTTTCCCCTAATACCAGGAAAATAGCAAGCAATCACATCTGTGTAACATCATATTAGACTTCTAGCTACTGTAATGAGAAAAAGAAGGGAAATTACATCCACACTGATTAGAAGAAAAGTAGGACTATTTTTATTCACAGATGGCATGGTGGTCTTTGTAGAAAATCCCAAAGAATTGACAAAATTTTCTCAATCAAATAGTATAGTGAGGTCCCAAGATAAAAGTAAATATACAAAGAGCAATCACTTTCCTATATATTAATAGTGAACAGTTGTAATTCAAAACATATACTGTAGTTCCTCACAAACCAAAATCTTGCACAATACGTATATTTGTATCTAGATATCCCCTAAAGCCTCGCATGGTCATAGGTGGGGCTTTTCAGAGGTGGCTTCAGTGTGTGATGCTGGGATCAAGGGTGTGCGATTACTAAATTAGTCCACTGATTGATTTGGCATAGTTCTGGGAGTGGGTAATGGGAAGGCCCTCCCAGGGTATGAGTGCTACCCACACTAATGGCATGTAACTAGGATAGAATATAGTGCACAGAGAGAGGGTTACTGGGGATGCTTGTTGCTTGTTGTTTCTTTGCTACTTAATTGCTTTCCCGCCTTCTGCCAGCCATAAACTGTTTCTCTTCTCTGATGCCTGTCTGCCATATTGCCCTGCCTTAGAACCAGCTGACTATGGGGAGCCAGCCAGCTATGAACTGAAACCTCTATGAGCTACATAAACTTTTCTTCCTTTAGCTTTGAGTATGATGTATTTTGTCTCAGCAATGACAAAAAGTAACTAAGATTGTATATATAGAATTATATATATATAATATTTATATATAAAGGTAGATATAGATATGATATCTACATGAAGAAAATGATAAAACTCTGATGAAAGAAATCAAAGAAGCTCTAAATAAAAGGAAAGATAATCCATATTTACAGATTTAAAAAGTCAATTTGTTAGGATGTTAATTCTTCTGAAATTAGTGATTAAATAAATCTCAAACACAACCACAGCAAGTGATTTTACCGATATGGACAAAGTGATTTATATGGGAATCCAAAATATATAGAACACCCAAAAATATCATAAAAGGAAAGAACAAAGTTGGAAAACTATAACACTTAAAGTAAGAGTAATCAAGACAGTGTGATAGTAGTGAAAGAATAGACATTTTATCAGTGGAGCAGAATCAAGTAACCTTTGCAAATGGACAAAGAAATTTTAAAGTAGGGTAGATTTTTCAGCAAACAGGGAAACTAGATGTTCAAACAAGAAAATGAACATGTGCATAGACTTTACACATTTCACAAAAGTTAACTGAAAATGTTTTGTAGAACTAAGTTCTAAGTTCTAGACTGTAAAACTTCTACAATAAAATATAGAAATTCCACATGAATTTGAATCTGGAGATTTTATATATATATAGATATAGATAGATATGTATATCTATCCATCTATCTATCTATCTATCTATCTATATCTATACATATATATATATATATCTCCAGAAGTATGATTCATAAAAGAAAAATATTGTTGTGTTGAACTTTATTAAAACAAAAAATTATTTTTCTTTGAAATAAACTGTTAAGAGAATGAAAAGACAAGCCAGAGATTGGGAGAAAATATTTGTGAAACACATATCTGATAAAAGACTCACATCCAAAATATACAAAGAGCTCTTAATACTGAACAAAAAGAAAACAAACAACTCAATTAAAAAATGGGCAGACCATCTGAAAGTACCTCATCAAGAAATACAGATGGAAAATGAGCATACACAAAGATGTTAAGTATCATTTCTCATTAGAGAATGGCAAATGAAAATAAACAACAGTGAGATGCCACTACATTCCTCTTAGTAGTACTACAGTCCAGAAAACTAACCACCAATTCTAGTGAGACTGTGGACCAGAAACAACTACTATTCATCGCTGGAAGAAATGCAAAGTGGTACAGACACACTGGAAATAGTCAGGCAACTGCTGCCACAGCTAAAGATAGTTTTACAGTCTATCCAGAAATCAGGTTCCTAGATATTTATCCAATTAATATAAAAATATATTCTCTTTCAAAAATATACATGCAGATGTTTGTTATAGCTTGATTGATAATTGCCCAAAATACAGCTACAATGTCCCTTAATAGGTGATACAAATTTTGGTATGTTGATGCAATGAAATATTATTCAGAAATAAAAATAAGTGGTCTAACAAGCCATGCAAAGACATGGTTATATCTTAAATGCATACTGTGAAGTAAAAGAAGGTAATCAAAAAAGGCTACATACTACATGAGTCTAATTATATGACATTCTACAAAAGGTAAAATTAGAAAGACAAGATCAGTGTATTCATGGTGAGAGGATGAAGATTTTATAGATTAAGTACAAGCTTTGTTCAAGTTAGCAAATGATTTTATATTGTACTTTAATAGTGAGTGTGTGACACTATACATTAGCTAGAATTCATGGAACTTCAAGGCATATAGAGTGAAAGTTAAAGAATGCATATTTTAACAAATTATTCTGGAAGTTGGGGGAATTTCAGAATAAAATGCACTCTGACAAAATAATCTAATTGTAAGACAAATATATATAAGAGCCTTACTGAAATGATGGGTAAAGAGTGCTGACCTACCTAATTCTGGATATAAATAGAGTCTATAAGATTAAGGGCAAAAGCAGTTTCACGTGAGCACTACAGCTAATAAAGTTCTTCCCAATGAAGTGTGGATAACAATTCAGATACTGTCATACAAAAAGTGAACAATGAGTAAAATAATAAAGAATGATGGAAGACAGATTTCTCACTTTTGGAGTATAAATTTACAGATAACCAAGAGGAGGCTAGAATGATACATGTGTGGTAGAAATTAAGCATGAACTCATTTTTAGCTTAATATAGTTATAGAAATTTACACTTGGACATATTATTTAACATGAGTTAGTATATTCACATACATTTCTTTTGGTGTTTCAACAAGGGCCTACAAACAATAACAACTCCAGTAGCATGTCTGCCTCCTGGACCTTGGCTTCTATTACCTTTGTAAAATAGAAGCAACCAAGGCTTCTTAGAAAATGGTTGATTTTAGAACTGTGGCAGGAAGTAATTGAGCCCAATACATATTGAAGTGTGAAAAGGTAAGGACAAACACAAACCATACACACACAAAAACTATAATGACGTAGGTATGTCAGTGAGACAAAGGAAACAAAGATAAGACCTCTTAATTGCAAAATTGGAGCATGTGGGCAGTGAGAATAATTTAGTGTTGGATTGTAAGCCAACATAAGTGTTCATGAATCCCACTGTTATAAATAAGTGATAATACAGTAATTCTTGTAAATACTCAGCCTTTTTGAAAGTAGAGTATAACTTCTCACTCTTTACATGCAGGTCTAAAATCTCCATCCAAATATTGCAGTGTGGAAATAGGAAGAAATTAACTAGAAAGGAGAAATACAAGAAACACATCTGTCAGGAGAACCCGCTAACAGCAAAAATGACAAATAGTATTGGTAATATGTGCTTTTGATATGATGTGATGAGAAAAATGGAACCTTGCTTCTAATGGTCTTCCGCAAACCAATAATGCCTGCCTGATCATGAGAAAAACATCAAGCAAATCCCAGCTAACGAGTAACCTAGAAATACTCTTATATCTCAATATTTACAAGCTCATGTAAATCAAGGGAAAGCTGAGAAGCTATCACAGCCGAGTGACCTAAGACATAATAAGCAACTGTAACCTGACATTTTGAATGAGATCACTTAGCAGAAAATACATATTAGGTAAAAGCTACAGAAGACTGAATGAGCTGTGAACTTAATTAAGAATTCAGTAGAAACATATTTCTCTCTACATGGAGTTGTTTCCTTTTGGAGTTTTTAATAAATCTTTCATTCCTAGAGGGTTCACGAAAATTAGATATGGGAGTTCTGCAGGTTGCTGTTTTACTACTCCAAAATATCACTGCATAATGTTATTAATACTTATTCAAACAAGATTTCATTAATTGGGCATTTACCTAATTTTTAAAGCTTTCCTAAGTCACCTCTGGATTTCTGGCAGTTGCAGCCAAGGGAGCAGGAGGCAGTTGGACTGCAGAAGTGGAACAAGGCCTGAACTAAATGAGCTTGTTTCGGCAAGGTCTTTAGGCTGTGAAGCTGAACAAACAAAAACCCTTTATTAAATTGAGAGGATGAACAGGAAGGCAAAACTTGCCTTTGAGCCACTTCATTTTTTTGTTCCCACATGTTCCTACTTCTAAGAGTTGTCTACAGATATTGCACATTCTCCGAGTCTCATCAGTCTTTCTTGTAAGCCCATCACTTAGTTAAAATTACTGTTGTTAATGGGCAAAAGTAATATTCATGTCAAATCTGAACTCAGTTTCTCTGTTTTATATTTTTCACCTTTACCAACAGTAATGACTTTGTCAGTTCCTTTTTAAAAAATCACTATCATGCACTAGACAGTACTATGCCTGTTTTCCTAGCAATTTCTCCTCTGCCTCATATTTAAGCTTAGTTATTCAGAGTTTAATCAATGGACCTATTCCTTCCCGTCTTCTCTCCTTTGGTGTTAGTATGTACTTCATCATTTGATATGTCATCTACATGCTGTTGACCTCCAAGTTGAGCTCAATTTACTCTTTTCGGCTCCAGCTTAATATTTTTTATGCCACACCTGATAGTCACTTTAGTATTTTACAAAACTTATTGCGAGCAACTCTTTTATACCAGCCCATCTTCTCCATTTCTGGTAAAGGACATCACTGTCTACCTAATAGCCTTATCTGGAAGTGAGAGAGTCATAATTCATGTAGGTTTTTTCTTTCTACTGGTAACCATGTCACCATATCATTGTATAAGCCAAGTTTAAATATTCCCATATCTTATGCTAAAAGCATATTTTTCCTGTGTAATGACTTTAAACTTGCTTATGAAATTATTGGTGATAAAATTTTGAACATGACCAGCAGAGAGTTTTGAGAAAATTCATGCTTATTTATTTTAAAAACTACATATGTAAAATTTATTATAAGAAATTAGAATATAAGTCTTAAATAGTTTTGTTATAATTACATATTTATGAATTTTATATTTAAAAATAAATAATTTTAGTATATTATTTTTATAGGAATTTGATTAAAATGTATTGACTTTGATGTCAGACCATTTTCTCTCAATATTCTTATGTATTTAGGACTGTTTTTCAGATGATAAAGCTAAAGAATGAAATTTCTTCTTAAGGTAGCACAGTCAGAAACCATCAGAACCAGAAATAGAAACTAGAGGTTCTGGTTCTAGAATATAGCCATTAATCATGACTAACAATATCACATGAGATGCATACTCTGGGATGTTCCTGAGTACTGTAGAAACACTATCTTCTTGGTTTTTGTGGTTTATACTTGTGAATACTTGTCAGTATGTATTTATTAGCTAGGTGATATTTTCCAAGGATTTTAAATGGAAGTCAACATAACCTTGTCAGTGTGGAAGTGTATTATATGATATTTCATATAACTTTTAAGAAGTTTAGATAATCAGTAAAGATCATTTATTAACAACATCCCATTTGTACACTGACT
Organism: Chinchilla lanigera; assembly: GCF_000276665.1. Classification (NCBI taxonomy): domain Eukaryota; kingdom Metazoa; phylum Chordata; class Mammalia; order Rodentia; family Chinchillidae; genus Chinchilla; species Chinchilla lanigera. The sequence goes on along the minus strand of NW_004955403.1, from coordinate 31,353,105 downwards.
TTTTATTTATTTATTTTAAAGAGAAAAATAATAAAAATAAAAATAAAACAATTTCAAAACAGGCTAATAGGAGAATAACAATAGTTAATACACTGCATACTGTTATCTTCATAGTAGTTATTCAGAATCGAGATGTAGGCATGAAATATTGTCTGAAAAATATTACCTCAAACTTTTCTTTTCAGTGAACTAAGAGAAACTAGCTGTATAACTATCTTAACTATCTTGAGTATATATATATTTTTTTCCTTTTCACTTCTTTCGTTTCCCCTTTCCTTGATCCTAGTTTCTCTTTTCCTTTGAATAGCTTCTTTCCAATTCACAGTATCTATTGTACATTATGGATCTTATTTACTTGTTCAGTTGCTCACACTGGTGAGATAATATGCTGTTTACATATATGGGTCTGATTTACTTCACTTATGACTATGGTGTCAAGTTGCATCCATTTACCAATAAAAGTCCCCAGTTTATCCATTTTTATGGCTGAGTAGTACTGCATTGTAGAAAAAGACCACATTGTTTTTATACATTCCTTGGTTGATGGGCATTTGGGTTGTTTCCAAGATCTAGCTATTAAAAATTGTCCTGCTATAGACATGCATGCACATATATCACTGTGGTACGATGTTTTTAATTCTTCTGGGAAGATATCCAGAAGGGAATAGCTGGGTCGAATGGGATCTCCAATCCTAGTTTTGTGAGGAATCTCCACACTGATTTCCACAGTTGTTGCACCAATCTACATTCCCACCAACAGTGGAGTAGAGTTCCTTTTTCCCCACAACCTGGCCAGTGTTTGTTATTGGTGATTCCTTGATGATAGCCATTCTTTCTGGACTGAGATGGAATCTCAGTGTTGTTTTAGTTTGCATCTCTCTAATGACCAATCATGTTGAGCATTTTTTCATGTATTTATTTGCCATTTCTATTTCTTCATCTGAGAAAGGTGTATTCATCTCAGGTACCCATTTTTGGATTGGGTCTTTGAATTTTGGGGGCCTGACTTTTTCAATTCTTTATATGTTCTAGATATAAGTTCTTTGTTTGAGGGACCACTGGCTATAATTTTTTCCCACTCTGTGGGTGGGCCATTTTAAACTATACTTTAAAAGTATTTTAATTTATAGTAATCTGATGAGTAAGTTCTGGGGGGAAGTAGCAAACAGCACAGTCATTATAGCTAATGATACTGTATTGTTTATTTGAAATTTGATGTGAGCAGGTTTCAAGTGTACACACACATGATAACTGGGGGTAGTGATGATATGTTAATGGGTTTGATCATGGTAATCACTATTAAATGCATTCGTATGTTAAATCCTCACATTTTTACTTAATGTTATGTTTGTGCAATTCTCAGGTATCAATTATATCTCAATTAAGATGGTGGGGAGAAAGTGAAAAACAAAACTAAAAATTCCAAAATAGCACAGTCTGTACCGGACAAGGTTCATAAAAGTCAGTAACTTGCAAGGTGATCCCTGATAAGTTCTCTTCCCCACAGTGAATGATATGTGCCATAATAAGATGCTTGCATATAAATCATTTTTTTAGTACTGCTTTCACATTTGGTAATTTAATAATAAGAAATATTTCAGGCTCTGAGTTACTTTGTATTTTGACTCTGGTAATGGCATAGAATTTTATCCTGGGAGAGTTGCAGGGAATATACTCTAGTTCATGAACATAGATGCTAATTTGACCATATGTGGCCAACATAGTGATAATCTTTTGCTTTTGAGGTCATCTATGGTGTTCTTCTTGCCTGCTACATTTGTAACCTCTTGGAACTGCTTTCAAGGAAAAAAACTGTTCATTCACAAAGCATCTTTTGTGACCTGGTGAGGCTGTCAAATTTAAGAGCAACAGTTAAAAAGGTTGCTTAATATTAAATTCTAAATATTTTAAATAATAAAATTTAGAGGTAGAGTATAAGTCTGTCATGTCTCTGATGATATGGAGCAGAAAGGAAAATGTCTTAATTCCTGTGGGGTCAAATATAAAGTTGTAGTTCTTACTGGCTTTTTTTTTTTTTTTCATTTTTCTATCTGTTATCGTTTACCTTGCTAAACAGATAAATTCTCAGTAAAGTGTGCCTTGAGAGAACTGAAACAGCTGAGCAATTAAAGAGAAGTCAGTAGAGATGTCTGATATTGGACAGAGAGATACCTCATGCATATTATTTGAGTTTAGGGAGTGAATGAAATAGCACCTTTTAATTTTCCTGAATGGCAATCAGAAGAAATGGCCTCATGGCAGGAATATGCATGAAAATCAATCTTGTAGGCTGCATCAAAGTGATTTAGTAAAAACTATAGATGATGGAATATTACTATATGTTTCACTTAGGGAGTTTTCTTAAAACACACTGAATATGATGCTTTAGAAGTAATTTAAATCTCACTCAGTAGAATGTCCAAATTACCTGCATAATTTTCAGAGCTTTTAATCAGAATTTGGGGAAATTAGAATAAATATCCCTCACTAGATTGAAATGTAGTGTAATAAAATAAAATAAAAATAAAATAAAATGAAATTAACCTCTTTAAATTATAAAATGGGAATGTGTACGTGATTACTTTACTGTCATATTACTCTTTACGTTTTTTGAATTCCATGGCAAAGGTAAAATTCTACTTATAGTTTACTTTAAAAAGTAACTTTTGTAATTTCTCATAAGAAAATAGATTAAAATTATTGACCAATAATGATATCATTTATCTATAGTGATGATCCATACACTGTACTTCACTTAATATGCTGTGTCTACTATTTTTGAGACACTTTCTTTCCAAGCTAAAAGGAAGCGGGGAGGGGCCTGTCTCCCCACTTCGCAGTGACGTGGACGGGATGATATAAGTGCTCAGTGGTTAAGTGCTCTCAGAGACAGAAAGAACGGCTGGGCAGAGGAACTGGGAGAAGAAGTTTGTAAGCAAAAGAAATCAGGGCAAACCTATGGTGAACTTATGTTGTGAGTTTATGACTATGCTAAGTAACTGTTTGAAATTTAGAAATGGAAGAAATTTTTTAAAATTTATTTATTTATTTATTTATTTTTAAAAGGAATGGCCTGGGCAGGGGAACCTCTGTATCTTAAAAGGTTGATGTGCTTGGGAACTGTGGTAGGAGTTTCCCTGGGGGAAAAACTGAAATGGTCAGAGTCAGGAGCAGAAAATAACCCTAAAATGTCTATTTGAGTGTTGAGCTATCATATGAAGCAATAATAAGCATGAATCTTTCATGTTTGGTTGTTTTCAAAGTTTAAAATAATGTTTCTTAGCTTTTGAAAACTGACCATCAAATAACAGAGACTTCCAATTGGTCTTCAATGACTGTCATTTTTAAATTGGGGGCTGCAAACTTAGATGCCTATGGGGAACACACAGATAATAAAATGCATGAAGTTGGTCAGGTGACATAGATAGCTTTTTCTCTGGTCAAGACAGAGGGCAGGTGCAATGGTGTGTAACTGATGCCCAGTGCCACACGGGCAGCACTGCTGACCGTTCCTGGACACAACTTGGAGCTAGCAGTCACTCTGCTCCACAGACACTGCTCTCTGGGCCTGGCTCCCATGTTGCCAGACTGCCTGATTTTGCCAGAGAATCAGAAATCAGAGGGGTGTTTGTGTGTGTGTGTTTGTGTGTGTGTGTGTTGTCTTAATTTATAAATGATGGCAAATACTTCCCAATAGAAAAATAGTGCATAAGCCAAATTTATGCCAAATCAACTGAACAGGCTGGATTCTTTATCCAGCTATGGGGTTCCAGCTTACCACTATTCCATTCATTTCTTTTTTTAAGTACTGAGAATTAAACCTAAGGCTTTCACACTGAGCCCTTTTTATATGAGACACAGTTTATCTAATTAGACAAATTTCACAGGCTGATCTTGAACTTGAAATCCTCCTGCCTCAGTCTCTCGGAGATCTAGGATTACAGGTCCAGTTTGCCATTGCTGTTTTATGTTGTTGAGATCACACAATATACTCAACATCCTGTTTTTGTCCACTCAAATTAAAACACCATAGAATCGTTACACCTACAATATCTACTCTTTTCTAATGAGAAAATCTAAAAATAAAAATATGGTCTAAAATAAACGTACATAATACATCACCCATCTAGACAATTATTAATCTCTTATTTTAAATCTACCTTTTTTAATTTTAAAAATAAAAAGAGGAAAACATTAACAGACAGACAACATTTTACAAAATAGCAAAAGAACAGTACAGACAATACAGAGTTGCAAACAAAGTGGTAGGAAATTAACAATGCTTGTTGTATTACATGTTGATATCTTCAAAGTGGTTTCTCATGAA
>NW_004955403.1:31333665-31347103 GCF_000276665.1 Chinchilla lanigera | reverse complement strand
TTTTGTTAGATGGATTCCTAAATATTTCAATTTCTTGGATGTTATTGTGAAAGGTATGGTTTCCTTAATTTCTCTCTCAGTCTGTTTGTTGTTTGTGTATGTTGTGTTTGGAATGCTATCGATTTCTGGCTGTTGACTTTGTATCCAGCTACACTGGTGAATTTGTTGTAAATCTGCTTTTTAAAGAATATTACAGTACTTCACTGATTATATGAAACCTTGTCTGCGTTTCTCTGTGATTACCTGCTTAGCTCTTCCTCACCAGAAATAACTATTCTCAAGTTAGTATACTTCACACTTACATTTTACAATTGCAAATAACTGATATCCATAATTAATCATTTTGTTATTAATAATAAATTTAAACAACATGTATCATAGAGTAATATCTTTCCTAAATTTTTGCATTTTGTTGCTTTTTACTCAGTGTTATCTCAGAGACATTTAGTCATGTTGATTTGTAAAGATCAACTTAATTCACATTTATACAAAAACATTGTATAAATTTGTGTGCACGTACCTATTCTGCTAATAAGCACTTAAGTTTTCCCCAAGAATTTTCCACTAAAATGAAGCTGTAATGAACATTTTTATATATGATTCCATGGACACATATGTCTAAGTTTTTCCAAAGTATATGTTGCAAATGAGCTTCTAGGTTCTAGGTGTCATATGTCTTTAACTTTATTCTATATACATTTTAAAATCATAATTAAGAATTTTAAAAAGTGGTTTCTCAAAGTAGTTATATCAGTTCACAATTCAGTCATCTCTGAATACCTTTTCCCCTTCCTTTGCCAATATTTAGCATTTTCCAAACCTGAGTCTCTTTTACATGTTTGCTGGCCATTTGGGTTTCCTTTCTATGACTTCTATATATCCCTTTTCAGTTGTCTCACTCATTTTCCCTTTCCCGGAACAAAATGCCCAAACATGCACAAATTCATAGAGCAGAGGTCTATTTTGGCTCATGGTTACTGGCCATGGTCAGCTGGATCCGGGCTCAAGTGGTACGACAATGGTGTCTGGTGGAGGAAAGCAGCTCACTTGATGGTGGCTGGAAAGCAGGGATAGCAGAGAGGAGCTGAGGAGGGAGGGAGGTCATTCGAGGTCATGTCCCCAGTGAGCTTCCTCTTTCAGCCTAACCCTGCCTCCTAACAGCAGTTAAGCTGCACTGCCCCAATGGTCCATAGCACATTTCAAAAACCCTGCTTATGAGCACATGAGACTTTGGAGGGCCATATATGTAATATTCCTGGGCTCAAAAGATAAGGGGCATCTTTTTATGCAACATGCATTTAGTCCACCTCTATGAGTGACCAAAGTTTTAGAAGTTCCAGCACTGTTGAAAAGTCAAGTCTACCTTGAGACTTCAACTTAATAATAAGTTGAGACTTATATATATATATATATATATATATATATATATATATATATATAAAGTTAAACATTGCTCACATATGATGGCACAAAGTAAACTTTCCCATTCTAAAAAGGGGAAAAGGGGATAAGATACCAATATAGCCAAAGTAAGACCAAACCAAGCAGAACAAACATTAAATCCTTCAAGCTGTCTTCCTTACCTGAGACAAAGACATGAGATCCAGTAGCTCATAACTTGAGTGGACGCACCTCTACAGCTTTGCCAGTTCACCTTGCTTGACTTCTTTCTTGGAGCAGCTCTGTGCACTGCCTTTAGGCTTTCTCACCTGATATTCCATGTTTCTGGCTTCTCCAACTTCCTGGAGTATCTCTCATACCTTCAGCCTCCCTCTCACAGCTTCACAAATTGCCCTGTCAGGGGGCAAACTGCCTGGCCTCCCAAGCCTTCTGCCAAAATCTAGATGGATGCTTTCCTGACCCCACAACTCTTGCATTTTACATTCCTGTAAAACCAGCACCTTGTGGATGTTGCCAAGTTCTCCCACAGGCACCAGCAGCAGTTGATCCCTTTTATATCATAGCTGCAAAGGCTTCTCAGTGACTTAATGGAAGAGCACTGTGAACTGAATCCCATGAAGACAATTTCCTAGATGGCCTCTCTGGCAAGGCACTCTGAGGTTCTCTTCTCAAAGCAAAATCTTTTATCTTTGCAACCTTGAGCCTTAGATGGGTAGAGTCTCTCTGGTTCTCAGGATTCCTTTAAGACCTTTTAAAAATTGTCCTGTTGTAAGGTACTTGGCTTCTTTTTAATGATAATCTTTTCAGCAACATAATTTCCTCTGCTTCAACTTCCCAGGGCAAAACATTACAGGAGCTTCCTTTCTGGTGAAACTCAAAACCTTTAAAATTACTCACCTAGGCTGTTTGCTCTTAATTCTCAATGCTGAGTTCGCTAAAAGCCCCCAACAGTATTCATACCAGAGACTGAATGTTGGGTTGCCTTGGAATTTCCCCCCATCAGATTAATTAGTGGAACTGTTTTAATCTCAGTCTCTTGTGAAGTATCTGTATATGAGCAAAATGTACACAAACTTTCTACCAGACCAAAACACACCTGGTCTGGAGTCCAATTGCTGATGGTTCCTTATTCCCAACTGAAACTGCTTGAAGCTGTCTTTACAGTGTGCATTTTCACCAGTGTTCTTGTTTTCTGATGTGTGACAAGAATCTTTCTTCAAACTCAGTTCATAGCACTTAGGGCTCCTTCACCAGCTGGGAACTCCAGACTTCTTCAGACTGCTCCTGCAAATCAGTTTCAAAGGCTTCAGGACTGTATGGTTGGTCAGGTAGCATCAGGGCAACAACCCCACTTCTCCAGTAGCAAAATGTATCTTAGTCACTTTCCTTGTGGCTGATGCAAATTCCTGACACTTGCAAATTAAAGGAGGAAAGGTTGATTTGGCTCATAGTTTGTGGAGGGTTCAGTACATAGTTACTTGGCTTCCAAGCCAGAAAAGGCATGGGGAATGGGATGTGGGCAAAAGCTGTTCCCCTCATGACAACTGGAAAGTGGAAACTAATGGGAGGAACTGGGGGACAAATATACCCTGCCAGGTCATTGCCTCAGTGACCCACCTCTTCGAATCAGACCCCATCTCCAAACAGCAAGTCAGCTGTCCTGGTCCCATAATCCGGCTACCTTTCAAAAGCCCTCCCTATGAACCCATGACTCCTCAGCCTGAAATCTAGACACAACAACATTTAACAGTAGGGCAACATTTTTCTTTTCTTTGTGTTGCAGTTTCAAGTTAAATTCTAGAATTTTTCATAATCCTGGATACTACTCTCAGTAGTTGTATGTAAGGCAATTTAAAAAAAAAATCAATGAACGAAAGTTTTAAGTTTTCGTTCTCTTTGTTAAGAATATGGTGTCTTATCTAATAAATCTTTTTCTGGAAGCATAACACTAGGGACTGGGGATTTAGCTCAGTGGCAAAAAGTGCCTGCCTGGCAAGTGCAAGGTTATAAGTTCAATTCCTGGTACCGGAAGAAAAACAAAATGAAAGCATGACACTATTCTCTTATATTTTAATTTTAAAATATATAAAGTTAGCTTCCTGCATATATCTTTAGTCTCTTTAAAATATTTTTTTTGCGTGGGTATAGAGTGACGCAAGGATTTAATGTTTTCCTTGTTAACAGTCAAATTGTTTCAGCTCTATTTCTTGCCTGATCCTCTTTTCCATCCTGTAAGTTAGTCCCTTCCTAGAATGGTTATTTTATCTCCTTTCAATCCACTGTCTATACTGAAAGGTAGAGAAGTTGTTTCAGATCATCCAGTGTGGGATGTACACTGGTTTTAGTTCATATACTCTTGGAATATTGACAAGGAATCATTAAAAGACAGCCATAATGAGATAAAACTTTAGTGGATCAATTTTCAAAACATCATAAAATATACCTATTAAGAATCCAAGTCATGAATGCTTTGTCTCATTTTGCTGACCTAGCATACCAAAATCTTAAATTATCTTTCTCACTGAAATAAGGAAAAAAATGTTCCAACTTTTTGTTCTATACTCAGAGTTTCATAAAACTTTAACACCTATACTGTGAAAAAAAATCTTTGGGAATAATTTTTATTGATTATAATTGCTGTACTCATAGCCTGTTCTGCAGCTGTTTCATAGAAATCTGAAATATGTTAATGCTTTTAGTCACTGCCTCCATTGACATAAGTCTACCCCAGGCAAAGTTACATGTAAACCCCTGGAAAAGTGCTCTCAAAGACAAAAAGTTTCATTTCCAGATATGATAGTTGAGGTTAAAGGTTTTTAAAACTCTTTGACCAAACAATTTGCCTTTCAGGAAGTTATCTTGCAGGCATACTCACACATCTACAAAGTGACATATTTAGTTATCTGTTGCATTATTAGAAATAGTAAGAGTAGGAACAGCCTAAATATGCATTAGTAGGTGATATAGTCATGTTATATTCGTGTAATGGAATGTTAGGCAATGTAAAAAGAAATTTGAGATTGCTTTAAATATTGAGCTCTAAGATGTAACATTAACTAAAAGAGAGGGTTAAATAACAGTGTATACACGCCAGGTATGGTGGTACATACCTGTAATCCCAGCACTTGGAAGGCTGAGGCAGGCGGATTGCTGTGAGTTTGAGGCCAGCCTGGGCTACAAACTTATTTCCAGGCCAGTCAGTACTGTGTAGTGAGAACTTGCCTCAAAAAAACAAGACAAAACAAAACAAAACAAACAAACAAAAACAATGTATACCGTATGGAACTATTAATGTTTACATATATGCTGCCTATTTTGACAAAAAAATATTTCTGGAAGGACATATAAGAAATGAGTAAAACTGATTCATCTCCAGAAATGCTAAGTGCTTAGGAAAAGGCATGGAAGGGAAGCTTTTCAATATATATCTTTTCTAAATTTTGAATTTTGGACCATATGACTCTGAAACAATACTCTAAAATATAAAAAGACTCTGAAGAGGCTTTGTATACCACACCAAATAATTTCAAATTGTTTAAAATTAATAAACAAGCAAAGACTGTATTTATCTTTAAAATTATTGACTCAGGAATTCTCTCAATTGTGAGATATTGTAATAGATTTATCTTTCTAATGATGCCAGCATTCTTCACTTCATTTCAGGCATTTTTTGTCCTGTAATAATGTATAAATTACTGTCCACTCCATCTACTTCTGGTCAATGGACACCCTCTTGTCTTTCACCATCTCAGAGAAATGATAAGAGCTCAGCTTGCTTTTTTATCATCCAGATTATTTTCCCATGCTCCCTAGTTATTAAAGTCCATCTAAAGCCAATTGAACTCTGCTCAATTGAACACATTTTCCAGTCAACATAAAACATTGGAGCACAAAAACATTAAGGAAAGCACTATGAAACTATAAACTATCCCTTCAAAATAGAGCTGAAAATAGAAATACACATGACAGAGCAATCTCATTTCTGTGTATATAATCAAAGAAAAATCAGTCTCTCAAAAGATATCTGTATTCTCCCATTCATCTCGGCACTATCTGCAACACAAAATATAGGAATAATCTTATTGCCTGTCAAAAGATGAATAACAAAATTATGGTAGATATAATTAATGTATATTTGATGGAATACTACTCAGTCTTTAAAAAGAAGGAAATACTATTAAAGACAACATGGATGAATCTCGATGGCATTATGCTAAATGAAATAAGGCAGACACAGAAAGATAAATAAATACAGACTTATCTCATGTAGATGTAATCTGAACACTTCAAAGTCTGAGAAGGAGAGAGAAAAAGTGTGGCTATCAAGGGGTTATGGAGAAACAGTGTGAAAGATGGCCAAAAGGCGCAGGGTCTTAGTCATGTTTTTATTAAATACATAGGCTCTGGAGATCTAACATACTGCCATGCAACTAGTTGACAACATTTTGTTGAATACTTTAAATTTTCTAAGAGCAGAGAGCTAAGTTTTGTCACTGCACATGTTAACTATAAGAAGTATCAGATGGGTTAACTGCTTCATGGTGGAAGTTATTTCACAGTTTCTACAAATACCAAAAGATACACAGTACGCTTTAACATAAACAATTTTTAACTGTCCACTACACCTCAGTAAAGCTTGGTGGGGAGGAGACCTAGTTGTCTCTGTTTTCTTATTGTTTGTTGTTTTGTTTTCCTTTCACTCATTGAGTTCTCTTCTCATTTCTGTCAGTCAAACGGAATGGCTGGATCATTTTAAAGAAGTGCTTTCTCACTTAAACTGACTACAGTATTTTGGCATCCTTCCTTTCTAGGCTCAGCTCAGCTCTAAGTGATAAGCTTCTGCAGACATGAGATGAACTTGCAGCTCTTTCAGGGATATATTCAATTTAGGAAACTGATTGTATTTCCTGCATGTGGGGCAGGAGATTTGCGAAACAGATGAGGGGAAATCAGGGATCCAAATAGCCTGTGGCATTGCCCTGGGCCATATGCTGCCTGTGAAATTTTACCCTGCTACAGTGCACCTCTGCACATAGCCACAGTCCTGGGATGGTGGCTCCTTAGACCCGGAGGCTGGAGCACATAGTTTCAATTCTGAAGCCATGTAAATTTTTGATCATGGCAAGTGACTATGACTTATGAAAGCTTTGTCCACAGAGGAGTGATTGCTTAGATAGTCAGGACTTCAGAAAAGAGACATTCAGGGAATACAGCCTTAATAAGGTTTTAGTTTTAAATAACTAGTGGGCTTAGGTAGCTTGGCAGTGCCAGGTTAGCTGTAACAGAATCCACTCATCATGCCGTGTCAAGCAAGGGCTGTGAAGAAGAAAACATCAACTTTATTTGACTATACAATAGGCCTAAAATCAGGCCCCACCGTAGACTCTCACATCAAATATAGATGATGAATTGTATTTGAGGAAGTCATCACGATGGCAGCTTTGTAAGGCCTAAGCACAAACAGCTGGGATCTTGGAGACAGCCGCTCTGGGATAAGACAAGAGGGTGGGTGCTGATGATATTGAGTATCAGGGACACTGGACTCAGAAGGGAATAGAAATTAAGTAATCTTTAACAAGATGAATGGAAAAGAAAGGCATCTCCAACAAGAACTGGTGACTGGAGTGCCTCTTTTGCAAATTTCTAAACTTCCTAAGACAGCAGCAATGTCTTGTTTCTCCTAGGGCAGGCAGTAAGCCCATGCGGATTTTCACTTGGGGAATAGTAAAAACAGACTGCCAAAATTTGCCTCTTGTTCCAAGTTTTCTCCTAATAAAGTCTAAATTCACCAATCATATATTCTGGGCAGCTGACGCAGAAGGATTGGCCTGTTGGAAAAACTAAAGCTGAGATTTTCTCCTAATTGCTTCCCCCTCGAGGGAGATCTCAGGGAGAGGTCTTGGCCATAGTCCTTACGTACATCGAGCATAGGCTAGTACTATAATTCTTGTCATCAAAACTTCCTGTGAATATGATTTTCAGAATGTAATTTTTCTTTGGGTAATTTTTCTGGACTGAAGGCTTATTTTCTAAATTTTATGGATGTGAGGTGATGACTATGATAATCTTATGGATAATCATGTGAATCTGGGCTTTCTATAAGCCATCCCCCTGAGAGTTTTAGAACTCAACTAACACTGCAAAGTCTGGATCCCTGGAGAAATATCATTCATCCCAGTGAGAGCTTTCCCTGGCTCTACTTACTAAATAAATGGCCACCTTAATAAGAACCCCTCTGGCACAGATGCAGCAGAATGAAATACTGGGAGAGAGATGTTTTCACTTTCAATTTTCTTACCTTTTTGCTATTTTGAAGTAAAAAAGAATTTTATTTGAGGGATATTTTTCCCTTACTATGTACTTCGTGTACCTCTTGAAAAGTTATTTCATACTTTGGCTTTGGTTCCTTCGAATTTGAGAACTGGGAGGGATTCAGATTCAGATCCAAGGCATATCCATGTTGCTGTTACCATCTTACTGTACTGCAGAAAGTGACGAATTTTGTCCTGGGCCAGCTGGGACTATCTTGGCTTTTGATGGAAAAGTCTGGCATTTTAGAAACCATCTGTCCCTGGCTAACCAAGATGGTTGGTTGTCTTTCTGATAGTGTATGTTGAAAAATTTGGCTGGACAGGGAATAGAAGAGTGGATGGATGTTTAGCTTTGAAAATATGTTGGGCTCAAGGTAAACTTAATGGATGTCCTTCCCTAATCCATTCCAGAGCTTTCTCTGGGAAAAAAAAAATGTAGTTCAATCAGGTACTCCTGGAAGATACTCAGAAAACATCAGTGATAAAAACGGGTGAGAACAGTCCCGAGGAATTGCTGTGCAGGGAGAGTCTAGAAATGCTATGCTAACATATTATTTTCTTTCACAAAGGAGGAATGGTGTTAGCAAAAGCACTCTACCTTTCTGCCTGCTGTCAATAGCTTCCCTCACACCTTTTGAGGGAAGAGTTTGGAAGGAAATAGTGCTGTCAGGGCTGCCAGTGCTGAAGGGCTATTTTTGCCCATGAGGTTCCTAAGGATGAGAAAGCTCGCGGAGTCGACATTAACAGCATCAGCAAGCATCTTTATTGTTTGGCCCAGGTATATTGGCTGTTAGTAAGCGTTACAATCTTGTGTACTGATGTAACCATGTAGCCCATGCGTGGTTGTCTACGCTAAGTCATGCTTATATAAATTCCTGTTGTGCACATGTGCTAAACAGGGGGACTGTGTCCTTATGGGTCCTCAAATGCCTCTGGCTTTGCTGTAATCAGGGTCTCCCCCCAGGTTCACATATGCAACTCTGGCCGTTCCTGCATTTTCCTTGCTAGATTTAAGGACTTGCTGGGTGCTACCCAAAACTCTGTGTTGATGCCAGTTAGAATTTCCAACATCTGGTTAAAAAAAAATCCAAATTTTGAGGTGCCTTCACAAACCAACTAAATCAGAATATTTGGAGTTTGGGGGGTCTGATTTTAAGGAGTTTGAAGGTTAGGGCCTAAGAACCTGTTCTAGCTTGTGGAAAAACCCTTGCAAGCACCTGAGGAGTTTGAAGTGGTCCCAGTTTACTGTGGACTAATGGAATAAATCTGATTCTCTGATTTAGTATTGAGAAGCCCATTTCTTCTGATTTTTTTTTTTTTTTTTGTCTTTTTAAGACAGGGTCTCACTGTGCAGTTTAGGCTGCCCTTGAGCTCACTTTGAAGCCCAGGCTGGTCTCGAACTTGCAATGATCCTCCTGTCTCAGCCTTCAGAGTGCTGGGATTACAGGTGTGTGCCACCATGCCCGGCTCTTCTGATCTTTTAAAATTTTTCCCTTTTTAATGGAATGTAGTTAAGTTACCTGAAACTGATCTTTTCAGTTGTTATTTTTGTGAGATTTTACATGGAGGTAGAACAGTGTTGAAGGGTAATTATTTCAAGCAAGACTCCTCTGAGTACTGTATCTAAAATCACATAAATTATGAAGTTTCCACACTGGATAGTGGGAATAAGACCTACTTCCAACCCTGTGTGGGTGCTGGGTACTGTTCCTTCTAATCCTGGTGAGTTTTCCTCCTGGAATTAAGTAGTTTATGACACACATAAATGGTTAAGGAGGACACTTTGTGGAACTCTACACTTCTCTCTGTGAAGCTTTTTCCTTTCTGATATTCTGTCCTGAAAACTCTAATTGCATATCCTCTTCAGTCTTCTCCAGCCTGATATAAGACTGGGCTTAGTCTGGGCTTCTGGTCCCTGTACTAGAAGTTTCCACATACTAAAAACTCCTAGGAGAGTAAGCTAGAAAAGTCACAGGATTCACTGAATTTCTTCCCAGTTTAGGGTTCACTTATTTTTGGTGCCTGATGTCCAGTGACATGAAAACCTTTATTTCATATATTTTGCTTTATTAAAGCTTTTGTGAGGTAGGAAGTTAAATTTAGTCTCCTATTCTATCTTTCCCTGGAGTGAAAGAACTCTTATGACGCTTTTTTAGTCGTAATGACAGCATCTTATTTTATAAAAATTTTCATTTTCATTTTATTTTCACATATTAAATTTAGGGTCATTTCATTATATCAATTAGCCAATTAGGTTGTGAAGTATACTGATGTATTTTCTGCTGGTAAATATTCTTTGTTTTTTAGTAGTAACTCATATATATATATACACACACACACACACAAATTAATTCAGAATTTTATGATCCATAAATATAACTTTGTAATATATATATGATATACTATATCCATATATATGATAATTTTTATCCTGTAAGTTTTTTGTATATAAACTATTTGCAACAGAGTTTGTTACTAAAGTTATAGTAGCTTCATATATTAGTACAAGGAACTCTTTTCTTCTCATAGTCCGTTTTAGTTCAATAAATTAAGGGTTTTTTTTGTCTATTGTTAGAATTTGCTAATTAAAACTTGTGTCTTGGCTTAACATTCTTTTTTAGGTAATGTGTAAATACTTGATTACTTTTATTTCCATTTAAATTTCCTTAATTGCTATTGAGTTTAATTTTTGTTTCTTTTTTTATTTGATTTTTAAAATATTTTCATAAATATATTCATTTTATCTAGATTTTAATATTTATTGATGTTTAGTTGTATACAATATATTTACATTTTAAAAATATCTCTCTGGTATTAATTATTCTACTATGTTTTACACTTTGCTTTTTTATGTCTTTCTAGAGGTTTATCTTATCTTTCAAGGATCAAAGCCATTGTTTTGCCAATATTATTCAGCTGTTTATAGCTTCATTCCGCATTGCTCTTGTTCCCTACTACCTTTTCCCCTTCTTTCCTTCTTTCTTGAATTTGGGGTGGAGCAGTACTCTTGTTTCTGAGGTTGATGTATACGTGAACTTTGAACTCCGCAAGTCTCCTTTGCTTATCTGTCTGTTTTGCCAGGTTCCCCCTGGCAAAGCAGGGCCCGAACAAATGGTACATTCACTAAAACATTATCAGGGTATTGAATCTCAGGGGACAGAAGTGAGAATAAAAGGGAATTAGGTAGAGGAGGAAGAGCCAATATGAATTTTCAAGGAAGCCTGAATATTTGAACTTGTAGAATGTATATATATTTTTTTCTCAGGACATTCCATACCAGAATGAAAGGAAAGAACACACATTTCCCACTATTCAAAAAATGTGTCCCCTGTGAGTTTTGTACATGTTTCTTTTAATTACTTCAAAGGTTAGTTGCTAACTTTTGAATATCTGTGTATTCAGGAGTCTGTAATGGGTAGGATGTGGCAGGTTATGCATGTGTGAGGTTGGTCAGTCTCAGGTTGTTGGGCTGTACAGCAGCAACTGGACCGGAGGAAAGTGACCCGAGTCCCCAAGCAAGAAGGACTAGGAAGATTTGAAGGAGCACTGAAGAGCTGAGTGAAACTCTTTCTCATATTTTTTCTCATTTATTTGTCTATTTCTTTTTATCCTTGGGAAGTCACACACTCCCACCCTCCTTATATTTGACATGTTCCGTCAGGTGCATATATCATAACAGAATTGTGTTTGTGCACCTGAGTATGGCTCTTCAGTTTACACAGATGACAGCTTTATCTACTTCTTACTGTTCTGAGTTTCCTCTTCTTTTCTTCCATTCACAGTTACTTTTTTGATGCTTAGCATAAATCTAATTTTAAAGTTTGAGTTTAATATATTTCCATTAATCGGGACATTCACTGAAGTGTTTGATTATTGTATAGTTGACATTTTTTGGGAGCAGGTCATAGACGTTAGCTAATTTAAATAGAAAGGGACTAGGATAAAATATAGCTTGGTTTTAAATAGTCAGGAATAGATCAGCAATGGGAACATTCAAACACATTGTGACAAAGTAGCAGAAGAACGTGATTGCTGCCTGCCACATAGCACTCATGTGTTCCATGCACTGACAGTCTCAGCTTCTCCAGAGCTTCTAGACCTCCACCACCATTGCCATACTCTCTGCTCTCCCACTTCCAAGTCTCAGGTAAACATTTCTTTGAAAAACACCAGATCCCATGCAGAATTTTAGCTGTACCGGGTGTGGTGATACACGCCTGTAACCTCAGCACTCCTGAAATCCCAGAATTGGGGTTGCTGAGGCAGGAGGATCTTTGCAAGTTTGAGACCAGCCTGCCTTACAAAGTGAGTTCAAGACCAGCCTGAACTGCACAGTGAGACCCTGTCTCAAAAAGACAAAAAAAAAAACCAAAACCAAAAAACAGAATACTAGCTGTAATACAAGTCTAAAAGATGCAGGCTTTAGTCTTCTGATCTTAATTATTCAAGAATTCTACTAAGATAACTTAAATAAGAACTAAATGGGCCAATCTGTAATATCCACTAGGAAGTCAGGTATCAGCAAGTTGTTTTCTATTCCTATTTTGTTCAAAAAGCTTTTTTAAAATTTACAAATTCCTAAAGATTATTATCAAATGCTTTTTTATACATCATAGGCTTAACATTTATCCTATGACTTTGTTGTTTCCTGAGCTTTCCTCCAGAAAGAACGAGAAAGGGTCCACAGAAGAAGAAAGTGGAACACAGATGGACAACTACCTCCTCAATGAGTTTTGCTAAACATATATTTTAGACCCCCCCAAGATGAAACTAATTATACAATATACTTTCTCTATATATATTATCATGAGATAAATTAACAAAAATGAAATAGTTAAGAATTTTCTGCTGGGTGTGGTACCTGTAATCCCAGCACACAGGAGGCTGAGGCAGGAGGATCATGGCAAGTTCGAGGCCAGCCTGGGCTACAAAGTGAGTTCAAGTCCATCCTGAACTGCATAGCGAGATCCTGTCTCAACACCACCACCACCAACAAACAGCAACACAAAACCAAATATATTCATTTTAGAAAAAGAACTTTGATATATTATGTCATAACAATTTGATTACCCTCCACTCTGATGAATTATATTGTGAAGATTTCTAAAGTGGACGTCTCCTTGCTCTCTCAGGACAAGGTTTACTACTCCCACCAGCAACATGGCAGTGTGAATGTTGGCTGCACTCTTTAAGAGAATTGCATAATTTTACAGAAAGAATGAGAATTCTTTTTAGTTTAATAGGATAATAATTCAATAGCTATTGTCTTTTATTTTAAAGAGAAAAAACAGTTTCAAAACAGGCTAGTAGTACAGTAACAGTAATTAATATATTGCATCTTCTTATCTTCATAGTAGTTACTCAGAGTACAAGATATAGGCATGAAATATTATCCAAACAATATTAGCTCAAACATTTCTTTTCAATGAATAAGAGAAGCTAGCTCTATAACTAGCTTAACAGTCTTGTGTGTGTGTGTATATATATGTATATATATAATTTTTTTCTTTTTCCCTCTCTTATTTCCCCTTTTCCCCCATTACAACTTTTCTTTTCTTTTGAATAGTGTCTTCCCAATTCACAATATCTATTGTATATTTTGGATCTTATTTACTTGCTTCATTTCTCACACTAGTGAGACAATATGATGTTTACATATGTGAGACTATTGACAAGACTAAAGATTTTTCCAAACTTTAGCACAACAGTGGCATTTATTTTTATTT